>NW_025236596.1:1641-5195 GCF_018294505.1 Triticum aestivum | reverse complement strand
ATTTCAAATGAACTCTGAAAAGGTTGAAAGTTGGTATGATATCATCATTTCATCCACATAGCATGTGCAAGAAAGTTGAGAGGGTTACGGCAAAAACTGGAAGCACTTCGTGTACAAAACGGCCAATCTCTTTCAAAGTATCAGGATTTCATCCGGAAACTCGTCTGTTACAAAGGGATTTCATTTTTAAAACTTATTTGAACTCCTGACTTTGTGTGTGTTCAAAATGCACCATTCAAAGCCACATCATCATTTTTCAATCCTTTCTGACTTCATTTGTTATTTTTCATGCATTTACTAATTAGTTTGAGCTATAAGACCCTAAAATTGAAAAACATTTCAAATGAACTCTGAAAAGGTTGAAAGTTGGCATTATATCATCATTTCATCCACATAGCATGTGCAAGAAAGTTGAGAGGGTTATGCCAAAAACTGGACGCACTTCGTGTACAAAACGGACAATCTCTTTCAAAGTATCAGGATTTCATCCGGAAACTGGTCTGTTACAAAGGGATTTCATTTTTTAAAACTTATTTGAACTCCTGACTTTTTGTGTGTTCAAAATGCACCATTCAAAGCCACATCATCATTTTTCAATCCTTTCTGACTTCATTTGTTATTTTTCATGCATTTACTAATTATTTTGAGCTATAAGACCCTAAAATTGAAAAGCATTTCAAATGAACTCTGAAAAGGTTGAAAGTTTGGCATGATATCATCATTTCTCCACATAGCATGTGCAAGAAAGTTGAGAGGGTTACGGCATAAACTGGATGCACTTCGTGTACAAAACGGACAATCTCTTTCAAAGTATCAGGATTTCATCCGGAAACTCGTCTGTTACAAAGGGATTTCATTTTTTAAAACTTATTTGAACTCCTGACTTTTTGTGTGTTCAAAATGCACCATTCAAAGCCACATCATCATTTGTCAATCCTTTCTGACTTCATTTGTTATTTTTCATGCATTTACTAATTATTTTGAGCTATAAGACCCTAAAATTGAAAAGCATTTCAAATGAACTCTGAAAAGGTTGACAGTTGCCATGATATCATCATTTCATCCGCATAGCATGTGCAAGAAAGTTGAGAGGGTTACGGCAAAAACTGGATGCACTTCGTGTACAAAACGGTCAATCTCTTTCAAAGTATTAGGATTTCATCCGGAAACTCGTCTGTTACAAAGGGATTTCATTTTTTTAAACTTATTTGAACTCCTGACTTTGTGTGTGTTCGAAATGCACCATTCAAAGCCACATCATTATTTTTCAATCCTTTCTGACTTCATTTGTTATTTTTCATGCATTTACTAATTATTTTGAGCTATAAGACCCTAAAATTGAAAAGCATTTCAAATGAACTCTGAAAAGGTTGAAAGTTGGCATGATATCATCATTTCATCCACATAGCATGTGCAAGAAAGTTGAGAGGGTTACGGCAAAAACTGGATGCACTTCGTGTACCAAACGGACAATCTCTTTCAAAGTATCAGGATTTCATCCGGAAACTCGTCTGTTACAAAGGGATTTCATTTTTTAAACCTTATTTGAACTCCTGACTTTTTGTGTGTTCAAAATGCACCATTCAAAGCCACATCATCATTTTTCAATCCTTTCTGACTTCATTTGTTATTTTTCATGCATTTACTAATTATTTTGAGCTATAAGACCCTAAAATTGAAAAGCATTTCAAACGAACTCTGAAAAGGTTGAAAGTTGGCATGATATCATCATTTCATCCACATAGCATGTGCAAGAAAGTTGAGAGGGTTACGGCAAAAACTGGATGCACTTCGTGTACAAAACGGACAATCTCTTTCAAAGTATCAGGATTTCATCCGGAAACTCGTCTGTTACAAAGGGATTTCGTTTTTTAAACCTTATTTGAACTCCTGACTTTTTGTGTGTTCAAAATGCACCATTCAAAGCCACATCATCATTTTTCAATCCTTTCTGACTTCATTTGTTATTTTTCATGCATTTACTAATTATTTTGAGCTATAAGACCCTAAAATTGAAAAGCATTTCAAATGAACTCTGAAAAGGTTGAAAGTTGGCATGATATCATCATTTCATCCACATAGCATGTGCAAGAAAGTTGAGAGGGTTATGGCAAAAACTGGACGCACTTCGTGTACAAAACGGACAATCTCTTTCAAAGTATCAGGATTTCATCCGGAAACTCGTCTGTTACAAAGGGATTTCATTTTTAAAAACTTATTTGAACTCCTGACTTTTTGTGTGTTCAAAATGCACCATTCAAAGCCACATCATCATTTTTCAATCCTTTCTGACATCATTTGTTATTTTTCATGCATTTACTAATTATTTTGAGCTATAAGACCCTAAAATTGAAAAGCATTTCAAATGAACTCTGAAAAGGTTGAAAGTTTGGCATGATATCATCATTTCTCCACATAGCATGTGCAAGAAAGTTGAGAGGGTTACGGCATAAACTGGATGCACTTCGTGTACAAAACGGACAATCTCTTTCAAAGTATCAGGATTTCATCCGGAAACTCGTCTGTTACAAAGGGATTTCATTTTTTAAAACTTATTTGAACTCCTGACTTTGTGTGTGTTCAAAATGCACCATTCAAAGCCACATCATCATTTTTCAATCCTTTCTGACTTCATTTGTTATTTTTCATGCATTTACTAATTATTTTGAGCTATAAGACCCTAAAATTGAAAAACATTTCAAATGAACTCTGAAAAGGTTGAAAGTTGGCATGATATCATCATTTCATCCACATAGCATGTGCAAGAAAGTTGAGAGGGTTATGGCAAAAACTGGACGCACTTCGTGTACAAAACGGACAATCTCTTTCAAAGTATCAGGATTTCATCCGGAAACTCATCTGTTACAAAGGGATTTCATTTTTTAAAACTTATTTGAACTCCTGACTTTTTGTGTGTTCAAAATGCACCATTCAAAGCCACATCATCATTTTTCAATCCTTTCTGACTTCATTTGTTATTTTTCATGCATTTACTAATTATTTTGAGCTATAAGACCCTAAAATTGAAAAGCATTTCAAATGAACTCTGAAAAGGTTGAAAGTTTGGCATGATATCATCATTTCTCCACATAGCATGTGCAAGAAAGTTGAGAGGGTTACGGCATAAACTGGATGCACTTCGTGTACAAAACGGACAATCTCTTTCAAAGTATCAGGATTTCATCCGGAAACTCGTCTGTTACAAAGGGATTTCATTTTTTAAAACTTATTTGAACTCCTGACTTTGTGTGTGTTCGAAATGCACCATTCAAAGCCACATCATTATTTTTCAATCCTTTCTGACTTCATTTGTTATTTTTCATGCATTTACAAATTATTTTGAGCTATAAGACCCTAAAATTGAAAAGCATTTCAAATGAACTCTGAAAAGGTTGAAAGTTGGCAATCATCATTTCATCCGCATAGCATGTGCAAGAAAGTTGAGAGGGTTACGGCAAAAACTGGATGCACTTCGTGTACAAAACGGTCAATCTCTTTCAAAGTATTAGGATTTCATCCGGAAACTCGTCTGTTACAAAGGGATTTCATTTTTT
>NW_025236596.1:0-1601 GCF_018294505.1 Triticum aestivum | reverse complement strand
AATTATTTTGAGCTATAAGACCCTAAAATTGAAAAGCATTTCAAATGAACTCTGAAAAGGTTGAAAGTTGGCATGATATCATCATTTCATCCACATAGCATGTGCAAGAAAGTTGAGAGGGTTACGGCAAAAACTGGAGGCACTTCGTGTACAAAACGGACAATCTCTTTCAAAGTATCAGGATTTCATCCGGAAACTCGTCTGTTACAAAGGGATTTCATTTTTTAAAACTTATTTGAACTCCTGACTTTGTGTGTGTTCGAAATGCACCATTCAAAGCCACATCATTATTTTTCAATCCTTTCTGACTTCATTTTTTATTTTTCATGCATTTACTAATTATTTTGAGCTATAAGACCCTAAAATTGAAAAGCATTTCAAATGAACTCTGAAAAGGTTGAAAGTTGGCATGATATCATCATTTCATCCACATAGCATGTGCAAGAAAGTTGAGAGGGTTACGGCAAAAACTGGAGGCACTTCGTGTACAAAACGGTCAATCTCTTTCAAAGTATCAGGATTTCATCCGGAAACTCGTCTGTTACAAAGGGATTTCATTTTTTAAAACTTATTTGAACTCCTGACTTTGTGTGTGTTCGAAATGCACCATTCAAAGCCACATCATTATTTTTCAATCCTTTCTGACTTCATTTGTTATTTTTCATGCATTTACTAATTATTTTGAGCTATAAGACCCTAAAATTGAAAAGCATTTCAAATGAACTCTGAAAAGGTTGAAAGTTGGCATGATATCATCATTTCATCCACATAGCATGTGCAAGAAAGTTGAGAGGGTTACGGCAAAAACTGGAAGCACTTCGTGTACAAAACGGCCAATCTCTTTCAAAGTATCAGGATTTCATCCGGAAAATCGTCTGTTACAAAGGGATTTCATTTTTTAAAACTTATTTGAACTCCTTACTTCGTGTGTGTTCAAAATGCACCATTCAAAGCCACATCATTATTTTTCAATCCTTTCTGACTTCATTTGTTATTTTTCATGTATTTACTAATTATTTTGAGCTATAAGACCCTAAAATTGAAAAGCATTTCAAATGAACTCTGAAAAGGTTGAAAGTTGGCATGATATCATCATTTCATCCACATAGCATGTGCAAGAAAGTTGAGAGGGTTACGGCAAAAACTGGAAGCACTTCGTGTACAAAACGGCCAATCTCTTTCAAAGTATCAGGATTTCATCCGGAAACTCGTCTGTTACAAAGGGATTTCATTTTTTAAAACTTATTTGAACTCCTGACTTTGTGTGTGTGTTCAAAATGCACCATTCAAAGCCAAATCATCATTTTTCAATCCTTTCTGACTTCATTTGTTATTTTTCATGCATTTACTAATTATTTTGAGCTATAAGACCCTAAAATTGAAAAACATTTCAAATGAACTCTGAAAAGGTTGAAAGTTGGCATGATATCATCATTTCATCCACATAGCATGTGCAAGAAAGTTGAGAGGGTTATGGCAAAAACTGGACGCACTTCGTGTACAAAACGGACAATCTCTTTCAAAGTATCAGGATTTCATCCGGAAACTCGTCTGTTACAAAGGGATTTCATTTTTTAAAACTTATTTGAACTCCTGACTTT
>NW_025236595.1:0-5196 GCF_018294505.1 Triticum aestivum | reverse complement strand
TGAATTTCGTCCAGTTGGTTGAGTTGATGTCATAATGTGTGCGGCTACGGTTGGATGGCGTAATTTGCAGGTCACTGGTCGGTCTGCGGGCGGCTCGGGCGGCGTTGTGGGACAAAAAACATAGCTCGTGTGAGCTCATCTCCAACGTGCGCGCTGGAGGATGCATAACAGCATGAGCACTTGAGCCATTCCTCGTTCATCGGTGGCAAAGGCACCGGTGGACAAAAGGGTCGCCAATATTTTGGCTACCCCGGGCAAGATGCAAACAGCCCCTCCCAACAGATTCAAATCCCTCGTTCACCGTGGAATTTTGCCATGTGTTGTTTTCATGGACTAGCAAGATGCCCGTGCATTGCACGGAACATCAAGATGCATTTTTTTACAAACTCCCGCATGCATGCAAGGGATAATTAATGTCCTCCTTTGCTAGTACCACGAGGAAAACACCATTAATATTGCATCGATTAGTGTTAGTGGTCTTGTATATCTGCAAATTGTAATTTTGATAGCGGCCCTTGTATATAAAAATGGAGGGAGAAATATGAGAGAAAAGGTGAGGAGGAGTGGGGCATGGTGCCGTGGTGGTGACTGGTGGTCGGACTGGGCGGAGGCATGGGGATGGACGGTGCATTATGTCTAGGTTTGTATCTCTCTCTCACACACCCACGTAGGTGGGGGACGTGCATGAAGAGAAGAGGTGCACGCACGGCGCACGTACTCCAGTCTCTTTCCCAACCACACCCGCGCGGGTACATTGTGGAGCTCATTTCTGTACGAAAAAGGCAGCCCACGTGGTAATTTGGCACGTGTACTGGTTGTCCACTTGGTTGAGGGAGGATCGTCTACCACGGGTGAACAAACAAATTGCGACTTGACGCGTTATGTTAAATTAAAAAAAGAGGCAAACCATATGGGGCCTACCTTAGAGGCAAGGCTCTATACACTGGAGTACTTTTGATGTGTCCCGTCAACTCGCAGAACTAGGAGAAACTTGCTTAGTTTGCCGTCTCCCCCGCCCACGGGCGCGGTGGCTCCTCGTCCCTACTACTCCCTCCATTTACTTATACAAGGCCACTATAAAAAAATACATTTTGCATCTATTCAAGGCCACAAATAGTAATCGAGCCTTTCCAGTCTATGGCTCAATTTCAAAATCTCTCCAACCAAGGTAGATGGTGAGTGGTCGAATTAATTTTGTAGTTTGCACAGTACGCTCATTTTTCTCAAGAAGTTATGTTTACGGAGGCATTAATTAGAATGAATGCATGAATGACCACTAAATTTCCATGAACTTGTACATGCATTGGTTAGTTTCCTCTTGACACTGCTTGCGTCGGGTGATCTAACGCACCTCGAAATCCAAGATGTAATGGTACTACTACCAGTATAGTAGAATTGAGACTTATCAAACGGAAAAACGAATGTTTTTTAGATGAGCCCTATAAACCCTAGTGGGTACATACTCCATAAAAACAGATTTTTCCAAAACTAAGTCGCTCCGTTTGATGAATTCTGTAGTATACTCCTCCGTCGACGCTCCCTTTAATGAATTATGTACTTCCTGTTGCTGACATGTGGGACATATAGCAACTGGGTCGACGTGTCAAGCACCAAATAACAGTGCAGAACAGCAGGGGGGACGCACCCCACTCGTACCGGCCTAGTAGTAGTAATGAGCAATGAGACGTCAAATCACAATGCCGCACCTTCCCAGATGGACGAAGCAACCATTATTTCACACTTCGGCTCGACATCATCTCAAACCACGTACAAGTATTGCTTCTGCCTCAAGAGGGACACACGCATCGCCTTGGTAGATCATGACATGTGGGACCGCATGACAGACCATTGTCCCCCGCCGATCGCTCGGTAAAATCACCTCATTTTTACTATACTTCCTCCGGATCGGTTTACTACATGGCATGCACGTCGTTCTAGGTTGAGAATTTAACTGGCTATATATATATATATGATGAACAGTATGCTAGCCTTTTAAAAATGTATACTTTTGTACAGTAGTACTCCACTATCGATGGATTGCGCCATGGAGCAAAAATTGAAATTTTAAAAAAAGGTGGTACATATAGAGAGCGCTCATCGCCAAATTATGCATATAGTACTATTAAAAAAGCTAGTACGTGCTTAATTGGGGTGCTAAATTCTATTAAATAAATACTAGTACTAGTATGTACATATTGAAGAGTTAAAGTAATGAGAAGAAACATAACATAGTTCTGCTGGGGGCTCAACACAACACACCCCTTAAATTAAAATAAGCACACCTGAAATTAAACTATGCAAGTAATCTGGTAGACACTGCATTAGAAGTTTAGAACCACCATGAGCAACGACATTGCCACCTTACTCGGAGTCCTCGTCCACGTCCTCGACTTCATCCTTGTCCCTCTTCCTCTTGGCCGATACTTCTTTGCTTGAACCGCCAACTTGGCTGTTGCTCTTCATCCAACCCTTGTAGATATTGAAACAAAGGTAGCCATCCATTGCAGCATACTAGATGTGGTCTATATCTAGTACATTCCGCTGCCATGCATGCCGATGAAACATGTATGGAGGTTTCTCCAGTTTACCGTACAAAGGATGAACCATGGCTCCTGCCAGGGTCAGCATTGAAGGCTGACGAGAGGGCACCAGCCGATTCTTCTGGAGGTCTAAGGGGTTGCCTACAACGAGGCCTATCCGATGCAGGACTTCTTTGTCGTTCTTAAAGTCTACAGTAACGAATTTGACTGTTTTGTCCTTGAGGAAGTTCTTAAAAAAATCCTGGCACTCAACATCGGCATGGCATATGTGCTAGATGAAGGAAACGTTATGTACGCAAACCTGGATCACGGCGGGCTTCTTCCTCTCTTTGTCCTTTAGATTCTTCTCTCGTCCCACGACTGTGGTGTACTCAACATCTAGCCCAGCGACCCACTCATCGTGTGAGTTTTCGAACATGCGTCTGAAGCGAGAAAGGCATCCTTTCACCGTCGCAGAAGTACGGGTGTAGATGACATCAAATTCATCGCCGGTGATGGTTCTAACCTTGTACTCACCGCCGATCGGGGAGATTTGGGACTCCATGGATTTGGGAGGAGGGTTAGGATTAGTGGAACTACCATAATGTGAATGGACGGGACGACTAGGAGCGAACCGCCATAGTATTAAAGGACGTGCGGGGACGAGTAGGAGCGAACTGCCAACATGCGAATGGCAGGGTAGTGGCTTTCCATTCTCCCATGATACGGGCTTCCGTGAGCCCTTGGAAATGAGATTGAACGGTTGCATGGCGTGATTCTAGACCTATGGGTGAATATCCTATCCTGGAGGGTTATTCTTAAAATTTTCAGCAACTTAGCATGCAACCGTTTGATCTCAGATCCAAGGGCTGCCAGCAGCCCGTATCATGGTCGCGCCTACCACAACAATCGCGTCGCTCGCGTGGTCGCGCCCTTGGAGGTTTAACACGGTGTGTTAGGCTATCTGATGTTGGCATGTCATACATAGTCATCACTTAGTCACTCATACTACAACAAGGTTGGCTATAAGTGTATCTTTTTACTCCTCTCTATCTCTTTTTTCGTACTCCCTCCATCCCATAATATAAGAACGTTTTTGACACTAGTGTAGTGTCAAAAACGTTCTTATATAATGGGACACAGGGAGCACTAGTATTTATTGCATTTTCCAAGGAGTGACCTCTTCCAATGAAATGGTGTTGCTAAGTTTGCTTCATTTAATTAGCTATAGACTCAAAATTGTCTTTTCACCTAGGTACACACGCTTAGCACCGTTTCTTCCTTGGGTCACCAAACTAGACTCTCTCTTCTTGATTAACTTGCCATATCAGACTTTATGCCTATGTGGCAAGCTTAAGCACCTGTAGGAGCAAGTAAGTACAATAGTGCGCTTTACATGGCATTTTTGCATATGTGGAGGAAAGAGAGGCAAGGAAAAAGTGGAGAACTGGGCTCTCATGCAAGAGCCAACCTCTACTACTACATGGTGGAGCATTGGGAGAGGCACCTGTACGGATGTGGTCAGGAATCAGGAGACTCACGCCGGTCGTAGCGCCGCAGTTAAAATGATAATGGCAAGTCAAATCACGGGGCCCCACCTGTCCAGCAGTAACTCGCTGTCAAATCACACAGCCCTACGTTTGCAGCAGCCTACTCCCTCGTCTTCTCGTGTCTCTGTCGAACCGACTAGGTGGAACTGCCCCACCTACCACGCAGGGAAATCCCCGCCCTCGAGTTTTAAATACAACTACTCCCTCCGTCTAGGTGAGTAAGTCATCTTACGAAAACCAAATAATCCCAAAATACTAAGGCGCGGTGCATTAACTTCTATCTCGTTTCTTGTTTCGTCACATATCAACCAATAAGAATCCAATGCTATACTTTTTGTGACATAGTAACTCGTATTTAGTTAGTCAAATGGATGACCTAGAACTACGTGCAGGCTCTATAAACCGAGACGCCTACAAATAAAAAACCGAGACGGAGAGGGTAGTTCAACATGTATCTTTTTAGATCAATATAGTCGGGATTCACCAAGGAGCAAAACCAAGTGGTAGGCTGCTCCTGTCGTGTTGGCGTAGCAACTGAAGTAGGGTCAGTCCGCACACAAAATGGCGACACACTTAACAGGACCCCTTTGGCAGACATGTGGCTCATCCACCGTCTTGTTCCACGTGCGATGCACCAAATTACAGTTCGGAGCAGCGGTTGGAATTGGAGGCACCCCGGTCGTAGCGGCGCAGTAGTAGAAAATGAGCGATGAGGGGTCAAATCACAAAGCCCCACCTTTCCCACATTAAGCTAGACGGACGAAGCAACCATCATTTCACTCTAGCGCGCAAGAGCATAAAGAAAAGAGAAAACAATAATGCGTGTGGCAGCTACCTAGGGCACCCTAGGGTAGGGGTCTCCACTACAGATCTTTTTTTTGAAAGTGCCTCCACTACAAATCGGCTTCTCCCTCGTCCTCTTGAAGAAAACCGATGATGAGTGCGGCGGTAGGGTTTGTAGGAGTACTACAGCGTGCGGGGCCACGTCGTAGTAAACGGGTTCGAGTCGACGCCTTAAATATGTGTGGGCCGCTTGGTTTTACGGGAACGAGGCAACATTTTGGGTGCGGGGACCAGTGGAGATATAGAGCGTACAAAAAATTGTGGACGTAGGTTTGACCGAAAGG
>NW_025236594.1:0-5196 GCF_018294505.1 Triticum aestivum | reverse complement strand
CCGAGACGGCGGCGAAAGTGCTTTTTGCCATTCCGGCAACCAAATGGACGGCGGAAGGCATCTACGTGTTGCTGAGGTTGAGCCGCGACTATTGGTGGTGGTGGTTGGGCTCGGGGTGGCCGGAGTTGACGGCGGCGAGCTCGGCTGCGGCGGCCGGAGTTCGGGTGCGGTCGGGATCAGTGTTGCAGGGGGTTTGGGGAGGCGTTGGTGCGTGCTGCGTGCTCCTGGTGAGGTGGGGAGCACGATGGTGTGCTCGGTTGGGCGCTACGGCGACCGTGGCCACGACGGCGACATCGCCGGCGGCGTGGAGCTCTCGGCCAAGGTGGGGCTAGGGCCTAGAGGTCGGGAGAGACCAGGGAAGAAGGGGGAAACGATCCGGGGGCTCACCGCGGAGCTGCAGGGATGGTTAGCGGGCTCGGGGACGCGCTGGTGACGGTGAATTCGACGGCGACGACGGTCGGAGCGCGAAGAGGGGAACGGCGACGTGGCGGCGATGCAGGGCTTCCGGGGAGCTGTGGAGCGGTGGGGAGGAAGAGGGAGTCGAAGCGGAGCTCCTGAGCTAGTCGGGGGAGCGAGGGGTGGTCGGAGACGGTGGCTATGGCGAACGGCGGCGACGGTGGTGTTCGGCCGTGAGAGAGAGAGAGGGAGCAGCACGGGAGAGAGAGAGGGATAAGGCCAGGGGATCGGGGCGGCACCGAGAAGAAACGCCGCGGCGTCGCGCTGGCGAGGGAGGCAGGCAGACGGGCTGGTGGCGTGGCGCTCCGGCCGTGCGCGCGCGCCGGCCACACGCCTGGCCGACTGGCGCCAGGAGGACGACGGCGGTGGTGGGCTGGGCTGGCTTGCTGGGCCGGCCAGCTGGCTGGGCCGCACAGGTAAGTTTTTCCCTTTTTTTTGTTTCTGTTTTTATTTAATATATCTGCAACTTTGTTGAATTAAATAAAATACCTAGGCAACTCCAAAAATCACCAAACTATTCCTGGCCCATAGTTGGATTATTTCCAACATGAAACATTTTAGTTTGGAGATATTTGAGCATTTAAATATTTTATATTATTTTAAATGCCCAAATTCAAATATTTATGATTTATATCAAAAACCCTAGGATGGCCTAGGAAAATGTGCACCACTTTTGGCAGAGGTTCTGAACCAAGGCAAAAATGATGGGCATTTTAGAAGGGCATTTCAGGTTCATTGAAAAATTATTTTAGTAACCCTAGTTGGTTTCAGAGGGGACTGGGGTTCTGTCATCCCCATTTCAAGTTTCTGATGAAAGAGTAAACATGATGCAACACTCTAATGCATGACTAACTAGGTTGTGACACATCAAGAGGCTTTTCGGTGTGAGAAAATGTTGGAGGACGCGTCTTCTGTAACTCAGATAATTTGGATTGCTGTTGATACTGACCACGGTTACTTCCCATATTGATGAATTGGTTCATCATTTCCTGGTGTTGTTGCTGACTCTGTTCATACAGATGACACACTTGTGTAAAAACTGTTTCACTGTCCTGTTGACTTGTCTGTCCCTGAGTGAAATTGTGGTTTTGCGGTGTGCCATAATTTTCCTCTGGCTGATTTGGCATGGAGCGCGTCCAAGGACGAGACATCTTTCACTCTGGGGATATATTTTGTGAAACTCGTAAGACAAGAAAGAGAGTCGCAAAAGTCAATAAAATCACACATAAAGAAAATTTTAAAACTCCAGGATATTTTTGAAAATACACGATTGCGCGCGGAGAAGGACTATTACATATCTTACACGCAAGGATAATTATACATTACATCACTCAGGATATGCGTACATAATCCTGACATGTTATTTAAACTAGTGCACTTCACCAGATCCTACATGATGCGCAAACAGGCTACTACTCACAACCTATGTACATATAAACATATTACACAAGTCGGTACATCGCATGGCGTCTACGCGTACTCAGTCGGAGATGGTGAGGATCTCCCTTGGCCTGCCGAGGGTGAGATGCAGTGACGCTGGGGAATCAACTTCCTCCTCGCTAATAGGTTCCAGACGAGGAACGCTGCGCTGAGCTGATGGAGCAGGTGCCATAGGCAGGGTAACCTGAATAGGAATGGGTGGAATACGTGGTGCAGCACGAATGGGAGTGGGTGCAATAAGTGGTGCAGCACGAACGGGACTGGGTGCAATAGCTTGGTTAAACTCCTCAGTGGTAGGCAAACGACGAGCAGTGGCGAGAATGGTAGGCGAATGAGAAGCTGAGGACGAGATAAAAGTCAGCGGTGGAGCGGTGTGCAGGAGTTCCCTCCTGTTAGCAGCACAACCATGAACTGAGTCCATGCGGGCAGCTACGAGGTCGTCCACCATGCTGTCGAAGGCTGCCTCCAGGGCTCGGAGGTACTCGACAAGCATCTCAAAGGCCTCGTTTCGTTCTCCTCTGGGGCCAGAGAATGAGTAATGACAGTTGTATGGCACGTGGCATGGAAGGTAGCGGTAGCGATGGGTCTTCATTGCAGGAAGGACATCCTGAAGACGAGCTATCGCCTCGCGGGCAGCCATCTGCATAGCATGCCTCTCTGTAGGCATGGCTCTCCCCAAGAAACGGAAGCGGCGTATCTCAACACGCCCTCCCCTGAATTGCACCGCGGCCAGGTGCATGGTTAGACTGTCGTTGATCCTGTGTGGATAAAGTGTGAAGACTGGGCGCACGGATGGCCCCATCGCGACCTGAACGATGAAGGAGAGTAGTTTGACGAACCCCTCAGGCACGTTGGCGAACATCTGCGACTCACAGTCGTTGCCGGCCATCTACAAAAGTAGGCAAAAATTCTGAATGATCCGAACATAAATTTTATGCTGACTGTCAGAAAAATGACTACATTTGTAAAAACATGAATAAACTCTATCATACTAATAACCAATTAGCGATCGCACCTAGTGGCTTCCTACAGTCAGCCTGGCTCTGGTTACCAAATCTGTCAAGACCGATTTTTCAATAAAATAATTATTGAGAAAATCGATCTTTAGATCCCAGTATAGGAAAAGTCATCCTCACTGGTAGACAAAAACTTGATGAACAGAGGACCAGTAGCATTAAATATATTACAGGGTTGAGCTGAGGCTGCTCAACAAATTATTACAAACTCGCCAATATTTTACATAAGGGCGGTTATGACACAGGGGTGTGGTGGCATGCTACTAGCTCGAAGAAAAAGTGGTGGTGGATAACTTGACTCCTAACTGGCAGCTCATCGAGCGTCGAGGTGAGGCTCGATGAATTTATTTCTGGGGTTGCGGAAGCGGATAATACAGTGACCAAAACAGGATCGCACGGGACTGACTGGGACTCCTCTAGGCGTCAGACTCGCTATCAAACTCTTCATCCATGAGATCGCCTTCATCAACATCTAGCCAAGTCAACAAGCCAGGTGAGTACTTTGAAAGTACTCGCAAGATAGTTCGGACAAAAGATATAATAAATGAATGCATGAATGCGTCATGAATAAAATAATGATGCTCATCTCAACATTAATATTGTTGCATGAATTGATAAATAAGAATAAATAACTGAAAACCGATCGGGTGTCTAGAGCGATGCCTCGAAAGGTAAACAAATAAAATTCATGCTGCAGTCGGGCGTCTAAGCGACACCACATAAAGGGCTTAAAAGAAATGCCGCAGTCACGCGTCTTAGCGACACCACATAAAGGGCTTAAAAGAAATACCACAGTCGCACATCTGAGCGACGTCACAGACATGGCTTATAAAAGAAATGCCACAGTCGGACATCTGAGTGACGTCACAGACAGGGCTTATAAAAGAAATGCCACAGTCGGACATCTGAGCGACGTCACAGAAAGGGCTTGATAACAGAAGTAAATAACAAGTATGCCACAGTCGGACGTCTGAGCGACATCGCAGAAAGGGCTTATATAACAAAAGTAAATAATAGGTATGCCACAGTCAGACGTCTGAGCGACATCACAGAAAGGGCTTATATAACAAAAGTAAATAACAGGTATGCCACAGTCGGATGTCTGAGCGACATCGCAGAAAGGGCTTATATCAAATGTAAATAACAGGTTAGTCCATCCACAAGAATAATCTTTTAACCAGATTTACACACATGTAGTCCACCGGAGTTTTGTCACTAAGGCTGATATCTGACAAGATAAGATGAATACAGTACTTGGACAAGTACAAGATGATACAAAGAACTTGAGACTCTGCAGAGTTTGTACTAACTGACCACAACCAATGGATTTCTGTAGTCATGGAGGACTAGTTCCGTTTACGGTATTTTAGTACAAACACATTTAACTAGTACACACCCATTTCACCTCACGATTCCAGGAATCACCCTGAACAACGTCCAAGAAAAACTTTGAGACGGGGAGGTCACAACCTCGAATAGCATGGGATCAAATTTCTATACGCGCGCTCTAAGGGGTGCCCCCTCTCGGTCCCAACCGGAAACACCCATGCCCCCTGACCGGATGACGGGCTTTAATCCAGGGCCATGGAACCCTCATCCCGGCCTCTCTATTTGGTGTGTACCAGGAAAACGATTTGCATCTTACTAAGCCATATTCCTTTCGGAAAACAATGTGGCTGTACAGGAAGAAAATGAATGGGAAAGTGATTTGATTCACGATGACACGGGAGTCAAATAATCTGACATAAGACTGGCATGTCACAACACTGCCATCTTACCCATCCTCATGTCATCACATGGCCATGCAAATATGTATCCAACAACATAATGCTTTCCAAACTTACTTTCTACTTATGTGCATGAAATATAACATTCAAGAAATGTTCATAAACATGCCATGACCAAACTAAAATGCAAACATGCAACAATCACTCATCATATCAAGAGTTCAAACATGCTTTCCTGGTTCGTAGTAGTCGGAGTTTAACTGAGTGAAGTTTGCAGCTCCGTCACCTCCTCCGATATCTACGGTATAAGAAATATACGTACGTAACGTAAATACCGTGAGTGTACAGAAAAGTGTTCCAAATATTTTTCAAATAAATATGACAAAAAACTAGACAGAAAAAGAAAGATGACAGAAGAAGAATCAATCAAAAACCTATTTCTGTTTAAAAGTTATAAGAGTTTTGGTCCAAGGACCCATCTGTAATGAAACAGAAAACATCCAGGGGGTTTTGCGAAAAGTCCAGAAAACGGTTCGTTTAAAAGAAACGGCTGAGAG
>NW_025236593.1:0-5197 GCF_018294505.1 Triticum aestivum | reverse complement strand
TTTCATTTGTTTTCGTTTTTATTTTTTGTTAATTTTTCGAATACATGGTAAATTGTTTTAAAAAACATGTTTTACATTTTACTTATATAGGATGTACATTTTTCACATACATATTGAACATTTTTTAAATACACATTGAATTTATTTTCGAATACATGTTGAACATGTTTTATTTGGAGAATAAACATATTCTAACACACATTTAAAAAATTTCATAAATTTCATCAACATTTTTTTAACTAGCAAACATTGTTAAGTGTTAGAATATGTTTTATGAAAGTCACGAACTTTTTTTGGATGGTACAATTTTTTTTCTTATAGTACACGAACATTTTTTATTTTTTGCGCGTCATTTTTTGAATGAGATGAAACATTTTTTTTGAATTATGAGAAAAACTGTTTTTACATTGTACAAACAATTATAAATGCGTCACAAACATATTTTTGAAAGGCGTGTAAACTTTTTCAATTTGTCCAGATCTTTCATTAATGGTATGCAACATTGTTTTTTACTTATAACATATGGGTCCCTCTCCATGTTGAATTATAAAGGTTACTTCATTTGGGAAGCCTTTCTTATATTTCCATGTAGGTATGTCCCAAACAAGATGAAAAGCGAGTATCACATATACTCCCTCCGTTTTTATTTACTGTGCATATTAGAGTTGACTGAAGTCAAACTTCGTAAAGTTTGACCATGTTTATAGAAAATAATATAAATATTGACCTTAACAAATCTATATGATGCGAAAGTACGTTCAATAATGAATCTAATGGTATGGTTTTGATATTGTACATGTTAATATTTTGTCTATAAATTTCGTCAAAATTTACAAAGCTTGACTTTGACTAAAGCTAATATGCAGAGTAAATAAAAACGGAGGGAGTACAAGGGAGTTGAATAGCAGATGGCGCCTCAAAATGCAAAATCCCAGTTCTAACATGTTCCCAAAGATGAACGTAGGTTAGCAAAAGAAGTATTGATTTCTCTCCACATTACAAAAAGGTCATTTTTTTAATTTCACGTCAATACCATCTCAATCGGTGCAGAGTTGGTACAACATGATGGAGAGCGACCTATTCCGGTACTGTGGTGTATAAACATTGTGGGTGCACCGAAATGGCAAGCCCGTTAAAACTTGCACTGACATCAATCCCCGCACTAAAGTCTGGCTCTGATTAAGCAATCAAAAGTCATGTCCAATTTTCTATGACATACATGTTCTCCCTCCAAATCAGCCATCCATGGTTTCACACACACACAGACATCTGAATGAATCGGTCTGATTCTTACATGGTCGTGGCTGCTCGTCTAGGGTGTGGCAGTTTGAGAGATTTGGCTATGTGCCATGTGGGACCTCTAGGGTGTTGGTGATGCACATCCACAACCAGGAGGGAGCCACACACTCGATGATGTCGATGTTGCACATCTACGACACCGTCCCTGCAATTAAATAGTGGGATAGACGTTCAGCCTGACATCTACAACCGGTGTTTACACCTAAATGTGGTTCACTACATATGATAGGCCATGGTGGCCATGAGCATGACGTGAAGCACAAGTTTTGCACTAGTCTGACCACCAGCGGGTGCTACTACTTCAAGTTCGGGCTGTACATGCAGCACCCCGACAGTACACCTGCATGGAATCATAGTGGACCAATGTTATACTCTACACTAAGCAGTTATAGGATGGGTAACATGTGTACTGGTATTGCATACAAAAGTAGCATAAATGTTTATACCAGAGGCACTTTGTATATTAATTACCACTAGTTGAATTAAACTTCTTGCTTTGACTGTCCGTAATGTGAGTTACAGTTGGCGATCTAGCTACGATAATGCCCTTATTGAGATATGAACATTTCTTGTGATGTGAGATACAATGGTCAGATTGACTAGTGTTTATCTTATGTATCTTAAGGAAACCATTAGATAACCACAAGTTGTGATGTATACAATTCTATTTTGGTATGAGCTGTTGTGGGCCCTTTTCCATACCATGGGCCGGAATTTGGGACTTGTTATGTTTCCTCGCCCACAGAGATGAGGATGTAAGTGTTGGATTAGATAGGTGCTAGTATGCAAGATATATTTGCTTTATGACATCAAGTTCTCACTCATGATCGACGATATATTTGCTTTTAGTGTTGTAGGTCATGATATCCAGACCAAGTCCTTTTTCCTAGTCCTCAACCATGGGCCACGAAATATCGGTGGTATGCTACTTTTGCAATAGAGAGGTGAATTCTAAACTCAGATTTAATAGGTACAAGAATGCAAGATATATTTGCTTGTCACATGCAAGATATTTTCGCTTATTGATGTCTACTATGCAACTTTTCTTCTTGTAGACTCTGTTGGGCCTCCAACCACAGAGTTTTGTAGGACAACAACAAATTTCCCTCAAGTGGATGACCTAAGGTTTCTAAATCTATGGGAGGTGTAGGATGAAGATGGTATCTCTCAAACAACCCCGCAATCAAATACAAGAAATCTCTTATGTCCCCAACACACCCAATACAATGGTAAATTGTATAGGTGTACTAGTTCAGCGAAGATATGGTGATACAAGTGTAGTATGGATAGTAGATATAGGTTTTTGTAATCTGAACAATTAAAATAGCAAGGTAATAAGTAGAAAACAGTGAGCAAAATGGTACATCAATGCTTAACAACAATGCCTAGGGTTCATACTTTCACTAGTGCAATCTCTCAATAGTGCTAACACAATTGAATCAGATAACAATCCATCAATGTGTGACAAAGAATCACTCCAAAGTTTCTATCAGAGAACGTAGGACGAAAACGTGTATTGAACTATGTGCCTATATTACCCCAATGCCACCACGGGAATCTGCAAGTTCATTACAAAACATATATCAAGTGACTCAATAGAATAACCCATTGTCACCACTAGTATCCACATGCAAGACATACATCAAGTGATCTAAAATCCAATATTCAATCCAACATAACGAAACCTCATAGAGGAAGACTCAATTCATCACAACAAAGATAGGGAGGAAAGAACACCATATGATCCAACTATATTAACAAAGCTCATGGTACATCAAGATCGTGCCAAATAAAGAACACGATAGACAGAGATCAAACACATAGCTACTAGTACATACCCTCAGCCTCGAGGATGAACTACTCACACATCACCATGAGAACAGAGGAGAAGTTGGTGGTGATGGTGATGGAGGAGATGTCCCTCGCGGCATTCCGACGCCACCCGAGCAGAGTGGCACTAGTAGAAAAAGGGCCATTTGTCCCGGTTCGTAAGGGCCATTTGTCCCGGTTGTTGAACCGGGACTAAAGGGTCGTTTGTAAAGCCCTAGGCCTTTAGTCCCGGTTCTTACACGAACCGGGACAGATGGGCCTCCACGTGGCCGGTGCGGCGAGCCCAGGCAGGAGGGCCTTTGGTCCCGGTTGGTGGCACCAACCGGGACCAATAGGCGTCCACGGTTCAGCAGCTGGCAGGAGCCGAGGTTTTTGTTTTTTTAAAGGGGGTGGTTTTGGGGTTTTGGGGGGTTAATTTAGGTGTTCCATATATTGTGTTAGGTAGCTAATTAATAGAGAGGTGTCCTCTCTTATCTCCGTGCTTGGTCGACGCTACGTACTATACGTATAGAGAGGACTCGACACGCTAGCTAGTAAGCAAATGAAGGAAACAGAAGATCGTCATAAACATATGCATACAGAGAGAAGTGATATCGACCTCTCCTTCTCCGAGAGATTGGTCGAACAACAAGTTTTCGTATATCTATCTGACGCTACTGGCTACATATATACAATATAAGATCTCTTACAATATAATCTCCTAATTATATATGAACTCAGGGTCCACATGGTATTCTCCATCTTTATCGATCACGTGGTCAAGAAAGAATGCCGCCCATTCCTCTTGAATTGCTCGCATACGATCTGGTGGTAGGAGTTCATCCCGCATCCGAAATATCTAATTGAAGAAGGGGGTCAATACATATATATGAATAAATGAAACTCAACACAAATGATGGTAACAAAATAAAATTGTGAATATTATTATTTACACACTTCATATTGTTTGTCAGAGTAGCCCCGCTCACAGGTCGTGTGGCGGATGGACTCGCAAACGTAGTATCCACAGTAATTATTCCCGGCTTCCTGCCACAACCACTTTACAAGAAATAGAGGTCAATCAAACTGATAAGCAAGCATGCTAAATGGTATTGATGAAACTAGCGCGCGCTTGAATCACTAGGAGATGCGCGGAACATGCTAGTAGTACTTACTTTCGGGTGTTTAAATTGCAGCTTCTTCGGCAGTCCCGGAGCTTTTGAGGTGAATTTTGTCCAAACCCTGCCAGACAAAGAAAACAATTACTTGATATCAGGAAATGAACAAAGTTGCCGATATGGTGCGATATTGATCGATTTAACTTACTTCTCGAGCATTTCAGTCATGTTCGCATACTCCTGGGAATCTTTTCGTCTCGAGTCTAAGACGGTTACTAGTCCCTGCTCAAGCTCAATCTCTAGGAGAATATAGTGGAACCTGCGCACGCATGCATAAATCATCAATTACATTACTATAACCTGGACTAATAAGGGAAACCGAATATGCACAAGACAGTAACACTCACTTGAAGTTGTAAGGAAAGAGTATTATATCTTTGTTTTCATTTATGACCAACGATCGTAGCAAGTTGTCCTCGGTCTCTCTGGCCTTAAATTCAACCGTATATGCATCTATGAGATTTGTGTTAATGAACCCAATATCACCGATTTGTCTTTTCTTCAATTCGGCGATCTTCAATCTGCATACTATAGTGAGGATAATTATAAATACATGCAAGGAAGGAGCTGACCTATATATAGAGACTTAATGACAGAAGTAGTACTTATAGACAGTATCAAGTGACCGTTAATTTATCGAGGGCATGTTGATTGAAAAACTGGAAGAACTCCTCAAATGGAACATTCAATAGATCAATTCCAACGAGGTCATGCTCCTCTTTAACTCTCAGCGTCAAAATATTCCTTCCCCCAGACTCTCTGCAGGTTTTCATGTACAAATCATGGAATCTTCGCATCATCGTTGTTAGAGATCTTTCATCTTTGACGAGAGGCTTCCCGTACTCGTATCTGTGTTCGTCCACCTCCAAGAAATCATAATGTACATCGTCAGGCAGGTAATCTCCAAGATT
>NW_025236592.1:0-5197 GCF_018294505.1 Triticum aestivum | reverse complement strand
TGCGCTAGGTGTTGTATATGTGAGCATTGATAATGTTTGCACATGTGATGATACATATTATTTGTTGTAGGAAATGGCAGAGATGAGTTAACTAATATGATGTATGACATGGAGTTTGGAGAACTGATGAAAGATTGGATAGAAGATTGGTCAGACGATGAAAATTTAGATCGTGGAGATAGGTCAGAGAATGGGAACGAATTGGAAGATCTTAATGTGAGTGGAATTATCATGTTGTAATTTTTTGATGGCATCCGACAATATTATATTTTTGTGTTGAAAATTTATAGATGGATGAACATGATGATGGTCAGGAAAACAATGAGCATGATGATGGTGAGGAAAACAACTCGGAGATCTCGAATGAAGATTACATTAGTCAGGTATGGAAGTGGAATTTTTGTTGGCATGCATGCAAAATGAATTAATCCTGGAATATTATATGATAAGTACTTATGTATTTGTGTTATATTTTTCAGCTCATTTTCCGAATGTCATAATGCGTAGGACTATTACGGTGAATCCGACGCGGAGACAGGCCTTGATGACGAATCATTAGCTGCACCTGATTATGGGGAGTCGCAGTCGTCGGTCATCATGAGTGAGGTATGTATGTAATCAATGTTGTATGGAAGTAATGTTATACCATAGAAAACTATTTTCATGGCTATGTTATGATTGTGTAGGTGACAGAAGATGAGGGGAAAATGAATGTCCAAGATACTGCCAGTGCAGATGATAAGAGGGATGTCTTCATGCAGATAATACAAATGACTTTTATGTCTCAGGATGCTGCGTATGATTTCTACAACAGCTATGCTAGAGATAATGGTTTCAGCATTAGAAAGAATAAGGTCAGGTATAGCAAAACTGAGTCACATCATACGCGTTATAGGAGGTTTGTTTGTTCCAGACAAGGAAAACGTGACAGCAGGTTGCTAACCGAGGAAGGACACAGCCGTAGGCTCAGAGCCGAGACATGCTGCCACTACGAAGCGCACCTGACTGTGAAGCTTGACCAAAAGCGTGGGGTTTGGTATGTTGATAGTTTTGAGGACAAGCATAGCCATATCTTGGCATGACCGGACGAGGTACCTTTTCTCTGGTCCCACAGAAAAATCAAAGAGTACGAGAGAGCTGAGATACTGCCCATGGGAGCCGCAGGGATTAGAATTCACGACATGATTGATTCCTTCATTAGCAAACATGTATGGTATGGCGGTGTTGGTTTTACCAGGCGTGAAATATACAACCTTTGCGCTAGGGAGAAGAGGAAGCTGCTTTCAAAAGGTGATGCTGCCACAGTCATAGGCATCATGGCCAGTAGGAAATAGAGGGATCCTAGCTTTTTTTTTCGAGTACAAGCTAGACAAGGAAGGACATATGAATATGATGTTCTGGTGTGACTCGCAGTCTCGTCATGACTATGAGGACTTCGGCGACGTGTTTGTATTTGACAACACGTATAAGATGAACCGGTATGGTATGCCATTCATACCCTTTGTTGGTCTTAACAATCACCAGAAGACCACTGTTTTTGCTTGTGCCATAGTTTCGGACGAGACCGAAGAGACATATGTGTGGCTGCTGCAGACTTTTTTGAGGTCCATGTGTCAAAAGATGCCGAAGAGTGTTATCACGGACGCCGACGCTGCGATGATCAAGGAAATTCGCCAAGTCTTGCCAGACGTGTGGCACCGTATATCTACGTGGCATATAGAAAAAAATATGAAGATTCACCTCAGTCACAAGTACTTGAAGGAGTTCCAAACTCTTCTGTACTACAGCACGTCCACGGCCACGTTTGAGGAGAGATGGCACGCGTTTTCCAAAAGATGGCAGTCGGAAAAAATAGTAACATGGTTGAGACGGATGTATAAGAAGAGGAGCCTGTGGGCCATGGCTTATCTAACAGAGGGGTTTTGGCTTGGCATGAAAAGCAACCAGAGGAGTGAAAGTCTAAACTCATGCCTTCACCTCCACCTAGACGGTGAAATGACCCTGGTGGATATGATTTTGCACTATGAGAACGCCGTTGTACGTATCCCTGAGAACGAGGCACGAGGTGACTGCACGGCCTCACAGAGTTTACCGGTGCCAGTTACTAGCTCGAGGGAACTTGAGATAGCTGCTTCTCACGTCTTCACTCCAGCAAACTTCTATATGTTGCAAGCTGATCTTAGGAAAATTGGCGGCATGGAGATTGTAGAAATAAAGCTGGGAGACGGATTATAGCAGTACATCGTGGCCTGGAAGAATAACCAGAAGAGCCGTTTTTGGGTGGAGTACAGTCCAGTAAATTCCGCAGAAACTATAAGGTGCAGCTGCAGAAGAATGATTCGAAAGGATCTACCTTTCAAGCACATATTCCATGTACTGAAGTACTTGAATATATCTGAAATAGTGTTTAGTTCTTGTGCGGTTCATGAAAGACGCAAGGTTGGGACTGCCCGCGAGGCGCACAAGCGATCAGTTGGGATTTGGATGGACTGGAGCAGCTGAAAGAATGAAATATAGCCAGGTCGGTGTGTTGACTTCAGAAGCTATGCATGCGGCATGCAAACACCTAGCTTTGTGGGATCAGTTACAGGAGAGTTTGAAGACCGTGATAGCTAAGAGCCATGAGTATGATCAGCTAAAGGAAAATTTGAGTAAGAAAACGGCTGATCTCAGTAGTTGTGCAATTGAATATGTGGACGATGGTGAAGGCAACATAGTTCAAGTTCAAGATCCTATTAAAGTATCAACGAAAGGTGCAACTAAGGTAGATGAGAACCGCCCTATGTCGAAAAATGGTAGGCCACTTTTGTACGACGAGAACAGAATCAGGTGCGGCGCATGCAAATTGCTAGGGCACACTAAACCCAGCAAGAAATGCAAACTAAATAAGAAGTAAGTTTTTGTACACATTGTAGGTTATAATTTTTTTAACTTGTCATTCATTAACTTTTCCTATTATCATGTGCAGAACCTTGGTGGGCGAAGAAGAGTAGAACACTTGCTAGAGTTATGTTCTGATAAATCCAGTGATCTAATAGTGAGGTGTTTACAATGTGTTACTGCATACATGATACATGATATATAGTCTTGCAAGAGGCCAGGACCTTGAGATAGCGCTTGTAGCATATATGGACTAAACAGGAGGCGGTCACTAGGGACTTTAATCGTGGAAAATGGATAGCATTTAGCCATTGTAATGATGGCATCTTTTGTGTTGTCCACTCTAGTTATATTATATTGGAAAACTAGACGATAACCGGCACGTTGTTGCGGGAATGTTTTGCAATATATTTTTACAGAAATGGTTACGTGGAATCTTGTTTGCATGTTATGGTGGACCTTTCTCCATGCATGTTGAATGATGAGGTGACAAACTTGCATGTTAAGAGAAAACGTTGTTTAACTTGTCATTCATTAACTTTCTCCATTAATTTTTTATCACTCCATTGGTTCACCACCATTTAGATATAGAAGATACCAACTCACTTGGGTCTAGAGTATAGACTTCATACCGAAAACCCACCATTTTCCCCTCATAAAGAAAAGAAAAACCCGTTTATTGCTTGTAGTGTAACTCGGGCCTCTTGTCGCGAAGTCTATACTCTAGACGACGTGACACGCGGCCGCTCCCATTTCCGTGCCCATATAAGAATTTATATTTTGATTACAGTCCGTTTAAATGGGCCGCGCTGGCCACCTGGTCGGGGCGGTTCTTCCCTCGCTATCTCCACGCTCGTTCTATCTATCCACTGCGACCGTCGCCGCCGCCGCCACCGATCCATGTCTTGTCGCCGGTCGCGTTATGCCATGGTTTTGTGGAGCGACGAGTCGAGCTCTTCTTCGGACGGCGAATTCGTGACTAGCCTGCAGGTATGCTCCTACTATATAATCTCTAGGCAGTGCTAGGCTTAGGGTTAGGGTTCTTCATTTTCGGTATTTAACGCAGGGCGTTGATTTGTGCATTATCTCTGTTGTTTCGTTTAGCTTCCTACGACTATCCCTTGCTATGAATGGAGTGGCATTGCTCATGATCTGTCTTCTCGTTGTCTGCATCGAGATCCTTGCCTCAGGCTAGTTGCTTTTGATTCCTGAGACACTGGCAGATGTTTTCTTGCCTTTGGTCAGAAGGTATGTTGTTCCATACTGTAAATATATGTTTACATTAGTTCGTGCTCGATTTACACCGCGGTAATCCATTGTTCTGCCCAAAATTGCATACAGTTTCAATTAATTTGTGCATTTACAAAGTCCGTATTTATGTTGTCTTTTTCACGGTCTAATATTTGTTTTAGCACATATAATAGCATATACTTGTAGTTAATTGATCCCTAATATGTATGTATGTATATCATTGCATGCTACATTTTTTGTTTATATGATTGAGACCATATTTTTTCATACTGTAGGAAGAAGTGAAATGTAACTATGTGGAATGGGTAGACCCGGAGTGGTCAGTGCCTACGAAGTTCTGCCTCAGAGAACTGTGGAGCATGTTTGACGAGAAGCTGAGACAGAATGTTAAGAATGTTGAAGACAAATGCAAGTTAGTTGGAGAAAAGAGGAGGATGGAGGAAGAGCTGAGATATTTCAAAATGGACTTTGCTAAACTGGTGGCTGATAAGGAGGATGCTCTCGCGCAGTTGGACAATGCAAGATTGTCACTTAGCGATCTCAAAGAGGAGCTGGAGAAGAATAAGATGGCAGACCATGGTTGTGCCAATCCACATCAGGTGCTGAGGGTAAAGGCTGAGAAAGACCGGGACCGGGTGGTGCTAGAGAGAGACCAAGTGATGAGAGAGAGGGACCAGCTGAAGCAAGAGAAGAAAAAAATTGAGTATATTATTGTAGATTTTCTTAAACAGAAACATGGGTATGTTGATAAGATCAAGAAGCTGAAGGAGATTTGTGATGAAATTTAAGTAATTGTTTTGGTTTATTGTTGAACTGAATGATCCTATCTGCATTGTGGCCAGTTCATTTGTGTAAGGCCTTGTCTGACCTGCATCCTAATGCGGGTTCTCGGCTAAGCACTGAAATTTATTTGCTTGCACTGGAGCTCTAAATCGTACTGATCAAGGGGGCGAAAGAGTTGTTGATCATGTGATTGATGGTGCTACTGATCCTG
Source organism: Triticum aestivum (assembly GCF_018294505.1). NCBI lineage: Eukaryota > Viridiplantae > Streptophyta > Magnoliopsida > Poales > Poaceae > Triticum > Triticum aestivum. Next base: position 72 of record NW_025236592.1, on the reverse strand, counting down.
ATCTTCATGATGCAGAAAAGGTAAAGGCTAACAAAAATGCAGAAAAAAATTGTGCAATGTGATTTCAAGCAA
>NW_025236591.1:0-5197 GCF_018294505.1 Triticum aestivum | reverse complement strand
TGCGCTAGGTGTTGTATATGTGAGCATTGATAATGTTTGCACATGTGATGATACATATTATTTGTTGTAGGAAATGGCAGAGATGAGTTAACTAATATGATGTATGACATGGAGTTTGGAGAACTGATGAAAGATTGGATAGAAGATTGGTCAGACGATGAAAATTTAGATCGTGGAGATAGGTCAGAGAATGGGAACGAATTGGAAGATCTTAATGTGAGTGGAATTATCATGTTGTAATTTTTTGATGGCATCCGACAATATTATATTTTTGTGTTGAAAATTTATAGATGGATGAACATGATGATGGTCAGGAAAACAATGAGCATGATGATGGTGAGGAAAACAACTCGGAGATCTCGAATGAAGATTACATTAGTCAGGTATGGAAGTGGAATTTTTGTTGGCATGCATGCAAAATGAATTAATCCTGGAATATTATATGATAAGTACTTATGTATTTGTGTTATATTTTTCAGCTCATTTTCCGAATGTCATAATGCGTAGGACTATTACGGTGAATCCGACGCGGAGACAGGCCTTGATGACGAATCATTAGCTGCACCTGATTATGGGGAGTCGCAGTCGTCGGTCATCATGAGTGAGGTATGTATGTAATCAATGTTGTATGGAAGTAATGTTATACCATAGAAAACTATTTTCATGGCTATGTTATGATTGTGTAGGTGACAGAAGATGAGGGGAAAATGAATGTCCAAGATACTGCCAGTGCAGATGATAAGAGGGATGTCTTCATGCAGATAATACAAATGACTTTTATGTCTCAGGATGCTGCGTATGATTTCTACAACAGCTATGCTAGAGATAATGGTTTCAGCATTAGAAAGAATAAGGTCAGGTATAGCAAAACTGAGTCACATCATACGCGTTATAGGAGGTTTGTTTGTTCCAGACAAGGAAAACGTGACAGCAGGTTGCTAACCGAGGAAGGACACAGCCGTAGGCTCAGAGCCGAGACATGCTGCCACTACGAAGCGCACCTGACTGTGAAGCTTGACCAAAAGCGTGGGGTTTGGTATGTTGATAGTTTTGAGGACAAGCATAGCCATATCTTGGCAGGACCGGACGAGGTACCTTTTCTTTGGTCCCACAGAAAAATCAAAGAGTACGAGAGAGCTGAGATACTGCCCATGGGAGCCGCAGGGATTAGAATTCACGACATGATTGATTCCTTCATTAGCAAACATGTATGGTATGGCGGTGTTGGTTTTACCAGGCGTGAAATATACAACCTTTGCGCTAGGGAGAAGAGGAAGCTGCTTTCAAAAGGTGATGCTGCCACAGTCATAGGCATCATGGCCAGTAGGAAATAGAGGGATCCTAGCTTTTTTTTTCGAGTACAAGCTAGACAAGGAAGGACATATGAATATGATGTTCTGGTGTGACTCGCAGTCTCGTCATGACTATGAGGACTTCGGCGACGTGTTTGTATTTGACAACACGTATAAGATGAACCGGTATGGTATGCCATTCATACCCTTTGTTGGTCTTAACAATCACCAGAAGACCACTGTTTTTGCTTGTGCCATAGTTTCGGACGAGACCGAAGAGACATATGTGTGGCTGCTGCAGACTTTTTTGAGGTCCATGTGTCAAAAGATGCCGAAGAGTGTTATCACGGACGCCGACGCTGCGATGATCAAGGAAATTCGCCAAGTCTTGCCAGACGTGTGGCACCGTATATCTACGTGGCATATAGAAAAAAATATGAAGATTCACCTCAGTCACAAGTACTTGAAGGAGTTCCAAACTCTTCTGTACTACAGCACGTCCACGGCCACGTTTGAGGAGAGATGGCACGCGTTTTCCAAAAGATGGCAGTCGGAAAAAATAGTAACATGGTTGAGACGGATGTATAAGAAGAGGAGCCTGTGGGCCATGGCTTATCTAACAGAGGGGTTTTGGCTTGGCATGAAAAGCAACCAGAGGAGTGAAAGTCTAAACTCATGCCTTCACCTCCACCTAGACGGTGAAATGACCCTGGTGGATATGATTTTGCACTATGAGAACGCCGTTGTACGTATCCCTGAGAACGAGGCACGAGGTGACTGCACGGCCTCACAGAGTTTACCGGTGCCAGTTACTAGCTCGAGGGAACTTGAGATAGCTGCTTCTCACGTCTTCACTCCAGCAAACTTCTATATGTTGCAAGCTGATCTTAGGAAAATTGGCGGCATGGAGATTGTAGAAATAAAGCTGGGAGACGGATTATAGCAGTACATCGTGGCCTGGAAGAATAACCAGAAGAGCCGTTTTTGGGTGGAGTACAGTCCAGTAAATTCCGCAGAAACTATAAGGTGCAGCTGCAGAAGAATGATTCGAAAGGATCTACCTTTCAAGCACATATTCCATGTACTGAAGTACTTGAATATATCTGAAATAGTGTTTAGTTCTTGTGCGGTTCATGAAAGACGCAAGGTTGGGACTGCCCGCGAGGCGCACAAGCGATCAGTTGGGATTTGGATGGACTGGAGCAGCTGAAAGAATGAAATATAGCCAGGTCGGTGTGTTGACTTCAGAAGCTATGCATGCGGCATGCAAACACCTAGCTTTGTGGGATCAGTTACAGGAGAGTTTGAAGACCGTGATAGCTAAGAGCCATGAGTATGATCAGCTAAAGGAAAATTTGAGTAAGAAAACGGCTGATCTCAGTAGTTGTGCAATTGAATATGTGGACGATGGTGAAGGCAACATAGTTCAAGTTCAAGATCCTATTAAAGTATCAACGAAAGGTGCAACTAAGGTAGATGAGAACCGCCCTATGTCGAAAAATGGTAGGCCACTTTTGTACGACGAGAACAGAATCAGGTGCGGCGCATGCAAATTGCTAGGGCACACTAAACCCAGCAAGAAATGCAAACTAAATAAGAAGTAAGTTTTTGTACACATTGTAGGTTATAATTTTTTTAACTTGTCATTCATTAACTTTTCCTATTATCATGTGCAGAACCTTGGTGGGCGAAGAAGAGTAGAACACTTGCTAGAGTTATGTTCTGATAAATCCAGTGATCTAATAGTGAGGTGTTTACAATGTGTTACTGCATACATGATACATGATATATAGTCTTGCAAGAGGCCAGGACCTTGAGATAGCGCTTGTAGCATATATGGACTAAACAGGAGGCGGTCACTAGGGACTTTAATCGTGGAAAATGGATAGCATTTAGCCATTGTAATGATGGCATCTTTTGTGTTGTCCACTCTAGTTATATTATATTGGAAAACTAGACGATAACCGGCACGTTGTTGCGGGAATGTTTTGCAATATATTTTTACAGAAATGGTTACGTGGAATCTTGTTTGCATGTTATGGTGGACCTTTCTCCATGCATGTTGAATGATGAGGTGACAAACTTGCATGTTAAGAGAAAACGTTGTTTAACTTGTCATTCATTAACTTTCTCCATTAATTTTTTATCACTCCATTGGTTCACCACCATTTAGATATAGAAGATACCAACTCACTTGGGTCTAGAGTATAGACTTCATACCGAAAACCCACCATTTTCCCCTCATAAAGAAAAGAAAAACCCGTTTATTGCTTGTAGTGTAACTCGGGCCTCTTGTCGCGAAGTCTATACTCTAGACGACGTGACACGCGGCCGCTCCCATTTCCGTGCCCATATAAGAATTTATATTTTGATTACAGTCCGTTTAAATGGGCCGCGCTGGCCACCTGGTCGGGGCGGTTCTTCCCTCGCTATCTCCACGCTCGTTCTATCTATCCACTGCGACCGTCGCCGCCGCCGCCACCGATCCATGTCTTGTCGCCGGTCGCGTTATGCCATGGTTTTGTGGAGCGACGAGTCGAGCTCTTCTTCGGACGGCGAATTCGTGACTAGCCTGCAGGTATGCTCCTACTATATAATCTCTAGGCAGTGCTAGGCTTAGGGTTAGGGTTCTTCATTTTCGGTATTTAACGCAGGGCGTTGATTTGTGCATTATCTCTGTTGTTTCGTTTAGCTTCCTACGACTATCCCTTGCTATGAATGGAGTGGCATTGCTCATGATCTGTCTTCTCGTTGTCTGCATCGAGATCCTTGCCTCAGGCTAGTTGCTTTTGATTCCTGAGACACTGGCAGATGTTTTCTTGCCTTTGGTCAGAAGGTATGTTGTTCCATACTGTAAATATATGTTTACATTAGTTCGTGCTCGATTTACACCGCGGTAATCCATTGTTCTGCCCAAAATTGCATACAGTTTCAATTAATTTGTGCATTTACAAAGTCCGTATTTATGTTGTCTTTTTCACGGTCTAATATTTGTTTTAGCACATATAATAGCATATACTTGTAGTTAATTGATCCCTAATATGTATGTATGTATATCATTGCATGCTACATTTTTTGTTTATATGATTGAGACCATATTTTTTCATACTGTAGGAAGAAGTGAAATGTAACTATGTGGAATGGGTAGACCCGGAGTGGTCAGTGCCTACGAAGTTCTGCCTCAGAGAACTGTGGAGCATGTTTGACGAGAAGCTGAGACAGAATGTTAAGAATGTTGAAGACAAATGCAAGTTAGTTGGAGAAAAGAGGAGGATGGAGGAAGAGCTGAGATATTTCAAAATGGACTTTGCTAAACTGGTGGCTGATAAGGAGGATGCTCTCGCGCAGTTGGACAATGCAAGATTGTCACTTAGCGATCTCAAAGAGGAGCTGGAGAAGAATAAGATGGCAGACCATGGTTGTGCCAATCCACATCAGGTGCTGAGGGTAAAGGCTGAGAAAGACCGGGACCGGGTGGTGCTAGAGAGAGACCAAGTGATGAGAGAGAGGGACCAGCTGAAGCAAGAGAAGAAAAAAATTGAGTATATTATTGTAGATTTTCTTAAACAGAAACATGGGTATGTTGATAAGATCAAGAAGCTGAAGGAGATTTGTGATGAAATTTAAGTAATTGTTTTGGTTTATTGTTGAACTGAATGATCCTATCTGCATTGTGGCCAGTTCATTTGTGTAAGGCCTTGTCTGACCTGCATCCTAATGCGGGTTCTCGGCTAAGCACTGAAATTTATTTGCTTGCACTGGAGCTCTAAATCGTACTGATCAAGGGGGCGAAAGAGTTGTTGATCATGTGATTGATGGTGCTACTGATCCTGATCTTCATGATGCAGAAAAGGTAAAGGCTAACAAAAATGCAGAAAAAAATTGTGCAATGTGATTTCAAGCAA
>NW_025236590.1:0-5199 GCF_018294505.1 Triticum aestivum | reverse complement strand
GCATGCCATCATCTCCATGCTTGTTCTTGCTCCAATGTTCATCCTTCTCAAAGCTAGGCCCTTCATTTGTAAGCAAAACAAATGTATCCAATTTAGGCAGCATCATATTCTCATGAACATTAGAATCATTACCAAGAAACGAAAGTACCTGGTAATTTAATTGGCGTGCGCGAGCTCTAGTAATTGGTCCAGTATGTATAGGAGCAGGGGCTGTGGGTGTAACAATGGTATTGATGTCCTCATCACGAGCATTGGCGCGAACTAACTTTTCTGCAGGTCGACCTTCATCATGGACACCATGTGCATCCTCTACTTCCACTGCACCATCACCTCCATCCGGTGCCACCTCCAACCGTGATACAAGAAAGCAGGCACAACCACCACTATCTGCCAAGAGCACACCTGCCGGGCCTGCACAGAGCTCTTCCTCTTCCATGGCATCAACAGGGCACACAAGTGATATTATTTGTTGTCGTTGTAAGGGAAGAGGTCATTATGCGAGAGAATGGAAATCTCAGCGTGTGATGATTGGTACTGAGGATGGTGGGTATGAGTCCGCTAGTGACTATGATGTGGAGACTTTGGCTCTTATTACACGTGAAGAACACGGTGGAGATGATTCTGAACATGAGACGCAATACATGGCTCCTGAAGATGCTGACAGGTATGAATGTTTAGTTGCTCAACATGTTTTGAGTGTGCATGTTACACAAGCTGAGCAAAATCAGAGGCATAATTTGTTCCATACAAAGGGAGTTGTGAAGGAACGTTCTGTTCGCGTCATCATTGATGGAGGGAGCTGCAACAACTTGGCTAGCATGGAGATGGTGGACAAGCTATGTCTCACCACAAGACCACATCCACATCCTTATTACATCCAATGGTTCAACAACAGCGGCAAGGTTAAGGTAACACGTACTGTTCGTGTGCATTTTAGTATCTCTACATATGCTGATTATGTTGATTGTGATGTGGTACCTACGGAAGCATGTTCCTTATTACTTGGTAGACCATGGCAATTTGATAAAAATTCTGTACACCATGGTAGAAACAATCAGTATACTCGTGTTCATAAGGATAAAAATATTACTTTGCTTCCTATGACACCTGATTCCATTTTGAAAGATGATATTAATAGAGCTAATAAAGCAAAACAGGAGAAAAATAAGAGTGAAAATCAGATTGTGGCAAAATAGTTTGAGCAACAAATGAACCCTAATAATAAACCATCTAGTGTTGCTTCTGAAATTAAATTGAAAAGTGCATGTTTACTTGCCACCAAATCTAATATTGATGAGCTCGATTTTAGCAAATCTGTTTGCTATGCTTTTGTGTGCAAAGAGGCATTATTTTCATTCGAGGACATGCCTTCCTCTTTGCCCCCTGCTGTCACTAACATTTTGCAGGAGTTCGCTGATGTCATTCCGCAAGACATGCCACCGGGATTACCACCTATTCGCGGGATTGAGCATCAAATTGTCTTAATTCCCGGTGCATCGCTACCCAACCATGCACCATACCGTATCAATCCAGAGGAGACGAAGGAGATTATGCGTCAAGTACAGGAGCTGCTCGACAAAGGTTATATACGCGAATCTCTTAGTCCTTGTGCTGTTCCTATTATACTAGTTCCTAAAAAGGTTGGTACGTCGTGTATGTGTGTTGATTGTAGATGCATTAATAATATTACTATTTGTTATCGTCATCCTATTCCTAGGCTAGATGATATGCTTGATGAATTGAGTGGCTCTACAATATTGTCCAAAGTTGATTTGCGTAGTGGATACCATCAAATTCGTATGAAATTGGGAGACGAATGGAAAACAACATTTAAAACTAAGTTTGGTTTATATGAGTGGTTAGTCATGCCTTTTGGGTTAACTAATGCACCTAGTACTTTCATGAGACTAGTGAACGAAGTCCTATGTGCTTTTATTGGACGATTTGTGGTAGTCTATTTTGATGATATACTGATTTATAGCAAATCTTTGGAAGAATATTTGGAACATTTATTTGCTGTTTTTATTGTTCTACGTGATGCACGTTTGTTTGGTAACCTTGGGAAGTGCACCTTTTGCACCGACCGAGTATCTTTTCATGGCTATGTTGTTACTCCACAGGGAATTGAAGTTGATAAAGCCAAGATTGAAGCTATTGAGAGTTGGCCGCAGCCCAGAACGGTCACACAAGTGAGGAGTTTTCTTGGACTCGCTGCTTTCTATAGGCATTTTGTGAGAGATTTTAGCACCATTGCTGCACCTCTCAATGAGCTTACAAAGAAGGATGTGCCTTTTGTTTGGGGTACCGCACAGGAAGAAGCCTTCACGGTATTGAAAGATAAGTTGACACATGCTCCTTTACTCCAACTTCCTGATTTTAATAAGACTTTTGAGCTTGAATGTGATGCTAGTGGAATTGGCTTAGGAGGTGTGTTATTACAAGATGGCAAACCTGTTGCATACTTTTCTGAAAAATTGAGTGGGCCTAGTCTGAATTATGCTACTTATGATAAAGAATTATATGCTCTTGTTCGGGCTTTAGAGACATGGCAACATTATTTATGGCCCAAAGAATTTGTTATACATTATGATCTGAATCTTTGAAACATATTAGAAGTCAAGCTAAACTGAATCGTAGACATGCTAAATGGGTTGAATTCATTGAGACTTTCCCTTATGTCATTAAACACAAGACGGGTAAAGAAAATTTTATTACTGATGCATTGTCCCGTCGTTATACTATGCTTTCACAACTTGACTTCAAAATATTTTGTTTGGAGACCATCAAAGATCAATATGTGCATGATGCTGATTTTAAAGATGTAATGCAGAATTGTAAAGAAGGGAGAACATGGAACAAGTTCGTTATTAGTGATGGCTTTGTGTTCCGTGCTAACAAGCTATGCATTCCAGCTAGCTCTGTTCGTCTTTTGTTGTTGCTGGAGACGCATGGAGGAGGATTAATGGGACACTTTGGCCTAAAGAAGACGGAGGAAGTACTTGATACCCATTTCTTTTTACCAAAGATGAGACGGGATGTTGAGCGTTTTGTTGCTCGCTGCACTACATGTCAAAAAGCTAGGTCACGACTCAATCCTCATGGTTTATATATGCCTTTGCCTGTACCTAGTGTTCCTTGGGAGGATATATCTATGGACTTTGTTTTAGGTTTACCTTGAACAAAGAAGGGGAGGGATAGCATATTTGTTGTCGTGGATAGATTCTCAAAAATTGCACACTTTATACCTTGTCATAAAAGCGACGATGCTGTTAATGTTGCTTATTTGTTCTTTCATGAAATTATTCCCTTGCATGGTGTGCCAAATACTATTGTTTCAGATCGTGATACTAAATTTCTTAGCCACTTTTGGAGATGTTTATGGGCTAAGTTGGGGACTAAACTGCTTTTTAGTAATACTTGTCACCCCCAAACTGATGGTCAAACTGAAGTAGTCAATAGAACATTGTCTACTATGCTTAGGGCTGTTTTGAAGAATAATAAGAAAATGTGGGAAGAATGCTTGCCTCATATTGAATTTGCTTATAATCGTTTGTTGCATTCTACTACTAAGATGTGCCCTTTTGAAATTGTGTATGGTTACCTACCTCGTGCACCCTTTAATTTGTTGCCTCTTCCATCTTCGAATAAGGTTAATTTTGATGCTAAACAACGTGCTGAATTGATCTTAAAATGCATGAGTTAACTAAGGAAAACTTTGAGCTTATGAATGCTAAATATAAACTTGCTGGAGATAAGGGTAGAAAACGTGTTGTCTTTGCACCTGGAGATCTTGTTTGGTTACATTTGCGTAAGGATAGATTTCCTGATTTGCGCAAATCAAAGCTAATGCCACGTGCTGATGGTCCATTTAAGGTGTTAGAGAAAATAAATGAGAACGCATATAAACTTGAGCTGCCTGCAGATTTTGGGCTTAGTCCCACTTTTAACATTGCAGATTTGAAGCCCTATTTGGGTGAGGAAGATGAGCTTCTGTCGAGAACGACTTCATTTCAAGAAGGGGAGGATGATGAGGACATCAATACCATTGTTACACCCACAGCCCCTACTGATACATATACTGGACCAATTACTAGAGCTCGCGCAGGCCAATTAAATTTTCAGGTATTTTCGTTTCTTGGTAATGATTCTAATATTCATGAGAATATGATGCTGCCTAAATTGGATACATTTGTTTTGCTTACAAATGAAGGGCCTGGCATGGATAAGAGGGATGAACACTGGAGCAAGACCAAGCATGGAGAGGATGGCATGCGCAAGGGGAATAAGAACGGAGTTACAAGTGATGATTTCAGGACTTTGAAGCCGCCATAATGAGTGCATGAGGCCTTGGACAAAATATACAAGATACCACTTCATATATTTCGTCCAAAGACTATTCTAGGTGCCGCGTCACCTTATTATTGGGCCAGGCCCATGTAATTTCGAAATACATAAGTATAGGCTTTTTTTAGAGTCCGTATGTGTGGGGAAATAAGAGATAGGGTTGGTTTCGGACCCCTTCCCCAAGGGCCACGAAATTCCCCCTCTTCCTCCATATATACAGCCCTTAGGGCACCGTTTAGACTTTGGGTTTTGTTTAGAGTAAAGTTTGCCATAGCTGCAACTTCGCGTACTTCATTTGTGTTCAACGACCAGACAAAGGCGTCACAGAACCCCAGCTTGATCAATAAAGCTTTCCTCTTATATTCGCAATATCCAGATTCCAATCTTAGTTCCTTGCTTGTTCTTCGTTTGCCTGCAGGAAACAGACCTTCGAGGTCAGGTTGATCGTGCTCCGGCGTGGTCAATAACCTCTCAGAGTTGGTTTAGCGATTGCTAAGGCGCGACGTCCTCGCGCGTTCGTAGTCGGATCGTCAAAGTCGACTTCCTCCAAAACGATAGCCACCATCTCATCAAAAGATGGGACACCTTTGCCTATATCAGATGGCAAACCTGTTGCACACTTTTCTGAAAAATTGAGTGGGCCTAGTCTGAACTATTCTACTTATGATAAAGAATTATATGCTCTTATTCGGAACATAGAAACATGACAACATTGTTTATGGCCCAAAGAATTTGTTATACATTCTGATCATGAAACTTTGAAACACATTAAAAGTCAAGCAAAACTGAACCGTCGACATGCTAAATGGGTTGAATTCATTGAGGCTTTTCCTTATGTCATTTAACACAAGAAGG
>NW_025236589.1:0-5199 GCF_018294505.1 Triticum aestivum | reverse complement strand
TTTCATTTGTTTTCGTTTTTATTTTTTGTTAATTTTTCGAATACATGGTAAATTGTTTTAAAAAACATGTTTTACATTTTACTTATATAGGATGTACATTTTTCACATACATATTGAACATTTTTTAAATACACATTGAATTTATTTTCGAATACATGTTGAACATGTTTTATTTGGAGAATAAACATATTCTAACACACATTTAAAAAATTTCATAAATTTCATCAACATTTTTTTAACTAGCAAACATTGTTAAGTGTTAGAATATGTTTTATGAAAGTCACGAACTTTTTTTGGATGGTACAATTTTTTTTCTTATAGTACACGAACATTTTTTATTTTTTGCGCGTCATTTTTTGAATGAGATGAAACATTTTTTTTGAATTATGAGAAAAACTGTTTTTACATTGTACAAACAATTATAAATGCGTCACAAACATATTTTTGAAAGGCGTGTAAACTTTTTCAATTTGTCCAGATCTTTCATTAATGGTATGCAACATTGTTTTTTACTTATAACATATGGGTCCCTCTCCATGTTGAATTATAAAGGTTACTTCATTTGGGAAGCCTTTCTTATATTTCCATGTAGGTATGTCCCAAACAAGATGAAAAGCGAGTATCACATATACTCCCTCCGTTTTTATTTACTGTGCATATTAGAGTTGACTGAAGTCAAACTTCGTAAAGTTTGACCATGTTTATAGAAAATAATATAAATATTGACCTTAACAAATCTATATGATGCGAAAGTACGTTCAATAATGAATCTAATGGTATGGTTTTGATATTGTACATGTTAATATTTTGTCTATAAATTTCGTCAAAATTTACAAAGCTTGACTTTGACTAAAGCTAATATGCAGAGTAAATAAAAACGGAGGGAGTACAAGGGAGTTGAATAGCAGATGGCGCCTCAAAATGCAAAATCCCAGTTCTAACATGTTCCCAAAGATGAACGTAGGTTAGCAAAAGAAGTATTGATTTCTCTCCACATTACAAAAAGGTCATTTTTTTAATTTCACGTCAATACCATCTCAATCGGTGCAGAGTTGGTACAACATGATGGAGAGCGACCTATTCCGGTACTGTGGTGTATAAACATTGTGGGTGCACCGAAATGGCAAGCCCGTTAAAACTTGCACTGACATCAATCCCCGCACTAAAGTCTGGCTCTGATTAAGCAATCAAAAGTCATGTCCAATTTTCTATGACATACATGTTCTCCCTCCAAATCAGCCATCCATGGTTTCACACACACACAGACATCTGAATGAATCGGTCTGATTCTTACATGGTCGTGGCTGCTCGTCTAGGGTGTGGCAGTTTGAGAGATTTGGCTATGTGCCATGTGGGACCTCTAGGGTGTTGGTGATGCACATCCACAACCAGGAGGGAGCCACACACTCGATGATGTCGATGTTGCACATCTACGACACCGTCCCTGCAATTAAATAGTGGGATAGACGTTCAGCCTGACATCTACAACCGGTGTTTACACCTAAATGTGGTTCACTACATATGATAGGCCATGGTGGCCATGAGCATGACGTGAAGCACAAGTTTTGCACTAGTCTGACCACCAGCGGGTGCTACTACTTCAAGTTCGGGCTGTACATGCAGCACCCCGACAGTACACCTGCATGGAATCATAGTGGACCAATGTTATACTCTACACTAAGCAGTTATAGGATGGGTAACATGTGTACTGGTATTGCATACAAAAGTAGCATAAATGTTTATACCAGAGGCACTTTGTATATTAATTACCACTAGTTGAATTAAACTTCTTGCTTTGACTGTCCGTAATGTGAGTTACAGTTGGCGATCTAGCTACGATAATGCCCTTATTGAGATATGAACATTTCTTGTGATGTGAGATACAATGGTCAGATTGACTAGTGTTTATCTTATGTATCTTAAGGAAACCATTAGATAACCACAAGTTGTGATGTATACAATTCTATTTTGGTATGAGCTGTTGTGGGCCCTTTTCCATACCATGGGCCGGAATTTGGGACTTGTTATGTTTCCTCGCCCACAGAGATGAGGATGTAAGTGTTGGATTAGATAGGTGCTAGTATGCAAGATATATTTGCTTTATGACATCAAGTTCTCACTCATGATCGACGATATATTTGCTTTTAGTGTTGTAGGTCATGATATCCAGACCAAGTCCTTTTTCCTAGTCCTCAACCATGGGCCACGAAATATCGGTGGTATGCTACTTTTGCAATAGAGAGGTGAATTCTAAACTCAGATTTAATAGGTACAAGAATGCAAGATATATTTGCTTGTCACATGCAAGATATTTTCGCTTATTGATGTCTACTATGCAACTTTTCTTCTTGTAGACTCTGTTGGGCCTCCAACCACAGAGTTTTGTAGGACAACAACAAATTTCCCTCAAGTGGATGACCTAAGGTTTCTAAATCTATGGGAGGTGTAGGATGAAGATGGTATCTCTCAAACAACCCCGCAATCAAATACAAGAAATCTCTTATGTCCCCAACACACCCAATACAATGGTAAATTGTATAGGTGTACTAGTTCAGCGAAGATATGGTGATACAAGTGTAGTATGGATAGTAGATATAGGTTTTTGTAATCTGAACAATTAAAATAGCAAGGTAATAAGTAGAAAACAGTGAGCAAAATGGTACATCAATGCTTAACAACAATGCCTAGGGTTCATACTTTCACTAGTGCAATCTCTCAATAGTGCTAACACAATTGAATCAGATAACAATCCATCAATGTGTGACAAAGAATCACTCCAAAGTTTCTATCAGAGAACGTAGGACGAAAACGTGTATTGAACTATGTGCCTATATTACCCCAATGCCACCACGGGAATCTGCAAGTTCATTACAAAACATATATCAAGTGACTCAATAGAATAACCCATTGTCACCACTAGTATCCACATGCAAGACATACATCAAGTGATCTAAAATCCAATATTCAATCCAACATAACGAAACCTCATAGAGGAAGACTCAATTCATCACAACAAAGATAGGGAGGAAAGAACACCATATGATCCAACTATATTAACAAAGCTCATGGTACATCAAGATCGTGCCAAATAAAGAACACGATAGACAGAGATCAAACACATAGCTACTAGTACATACCCTCAGCCTCGAGGATGAACTACTCACACATCACCATGAGAACAGAGGAGAAGTTGGTGGTGATGGTGATGGAGGAGATGTCCCTCGCGGCATTCCGACGCCACCCGAGCAGAGTGGCACTAGTAGAAAAAGGGCCATTTGTACCGGTTCGTAAGGGCCATTTGTCCCGGTTGTTGAACCGGGACTAAAGGGTCGTTTGTAAAGCCCTAGGCCTTTAGTCCCGGTTCTTACACGAACCGGGACAGATGGGCCTCCACGTGGCCGGTGCGGCGAGCCCAGGAAGGAGGGCCTTTGGTCCTGGTTGGTGGCACCAACCGGGACCAATAGGCGTCCACGGTTCAGCAGCTGGCAGGAGCCGAGGTTTTTGTTTTTTTAAAGGGGGTGGTTTTGGGGTTTTGGGGGGTTAATTTAGGTGTTCCATATATTGTGTTAGGTAGCTAATTAATAGAGAGAAGTGTCCTCTCTTATCTCCGTGCTTGGTCGACGCTACGTACTATACGTATAGAGAGGACTCGACACGCTAGCTAGTAAGCAAATGAAGGAAACAGAAGATCGTCATAAACATATGCATACAGAGAGAAGTGATATCGACCTCTCCTTCTCCGAGAGATTGGTCGAACAACAAGTTTTCGTATATCTATCTGACGCTACTGGCTACATATATACAATATAAGATCTCTTACAATATAATCTCCTAATTATATATGAACTCAGGGTCCACATGGTATTCTCCATCTTTATCGATCACGTGGTCAAGAAAGAATGCCGCCCATTCCTCTTGAATTGCTCGCATACGATCTGGTGGTAGGAGTTCATCCCGCATCCGAAATATCTAATTGAAGAAGGGGGTCAATACATATATATGAATAAATGAAACTCAACACAAATGATGGTAACAAAATAAAATTGTGAATATTATTATTTACACACTTCATATTGTTTGTCAGAGTAGCCCCGCTCACAGGTCGTGTGGCGGATGGACTCGCAAACGTAGTATCCACAGTAATTATTCCCGGCTTCCTGCCACAACCACTTTACAAGAAATAGAGGTCAATCAAACTGATAAGCAAGCATGCTAAATGGTATTGATGAAACTAGCGCGCGCTTGAATCACTAGGAGATGCGCGGAACATGCTAGTAGTACTTACTTTCGGGTGTTTAAATTGCAGCTTCTTCGGCAGTCCCGGAGCTTTTGAGGTGAATTTTGTCCAAACCCTGCCAGACAAAGAAAACAATTACTTGATATCAGGAAATGAACAAAGTTGCCGATATGGTGCGATATTGATCGATTTAACTTACTTCTCGAGCATTTCAGTCATGTTCGCATACTCCTGGGAATCTTTTCGTCTCGAGTCTAAGACGGTTACTAGTCCCTGCTCAAGCTCAATCTCTAGGAGAATATAGTGGAACCTGCGCACGCATGCATAAATCATCAATTACATTACTATAACCTGGACTAATAAGGGAAACCGAATATGCACAAGACAGTAACACTCACTTGAAGTTGTAAGGAAAGAGTATTATATCTTTGTTTTCATTTATGACCAACGATCGTAGCAAGTTGTCCTCGGTCTCTCTGGCCTTAAATTCAACCGTATATGCATCTATGAGATTTGTGTTAATGAACCCAATATCACCGATTTGTCTTTTCTTCAATTCGGCGATCTTCAATCTGCATACTATAGTGAGGATAATTATAAATACATGCAAGGAAGGAGCTGACCTATATATAGAGACTTAATGACAGAAGTAGTACTTATAGACAGTATCAAGTGACCGTTAATTTATCGAGGGCATGTTGATTGAAAAACTGGAAGAACTCCTCAAATGGAACATTCAATAGATCAATTCCAACGAGGTCATGCTCCTCTTTAACTCTCAGCGTCAAAATATTCCTTCCCCCAGACTCTCTGCAGGTTTTCATGTACAAATCATGGAATCTTCGCATCATCGTTGTTAGAGATCTTTCATCTTTGACGAGAGGCTTCCCGTACTCGTATCTGTGTTCGTCCACCTCCAAGAAATCATAATGTACATCGTCAGGCAGGTAATCTCCAAGATT
>NW_025236588.1:0-5200 GCF_018294505.1 Triticum aestivum | reverse complement strand
TTTTATTAGGAAACTAATCATGATCGCATTTTTTAGTGCTTTGGATTTTTAGCTTTGGATTTTTAGTGCTTTGACACTTCCTGCAGAATGAACTAAACATTTACATGTCAAGAGCATCTTGATGCATATAAAGAGTAAACGGAGGCATGAAATAACGAGTTGTATGGGTTGATTTATACTCTCCAGTTTTATGTATGTTTGTGACTGTGTGTACCAGACATAAACATTCATCGTTTCATGCGTTGTCAAGCTTTCCTATACGCCACGAGACGCAAAGCAACCTTTTATCTACCACATGTTGGCATCTACATGAAATGCAACCAATAATTATACGTGCGTTGCACGTGCACACTTACTAGTTGCAGAGAAAAATGAGAAGAAAAAAAAGGGTTTCCACGCATCTGGCCAGTTGGTCTAAAATCGGGCTGGCCTGCTGGAGCCTGGTCCTCTCCCAGCGCATTGTTGATTGATTCACGGGAAGAGCGAGACGAGACGCCAAGAAGTCGGGCAAGTCGTGAGGCCGCCTGCCTCCGCCCGCCCAGGACTCGATCTCGATCCCCGTCCTCCTTCCCGCGAGCCAGATTGGACGTCGCGGGAGCGCCCAGATCCCGCCATGAATCCCGAGTAGTAAGTCCCTCCCTCCTCTGCTTCCCCCCAAGCAGTTCCGATCGGGGTCGGGGCTTTTAGGGTGAGATGAGATCTCGCTGGATCTGGTGTGGGGGAGAGTTGACCCTCGATCCCAGCAGATTCGTCGCGTTTTTTCTTTTCTTGCTTGGTCTGGATCGCATCCGCGAGGGGAATGCCACCTAGGAGAGTTTGTTTAAATTATTAGGTGAAATTTGAAGCGTAATCGTTTGCTCTATGGACATATCTCGCTGGATGCCGCGGGGTAGATGCGCTTCATTTTGATTAGTGTTTCGAGGGGCTGTTTATTGTGGATTTCAGGTTTTACTACGGAGTACTATCTAATGGCAGTAAAAGAATAGGCAATTTTGTCTGCACAAGGAGGATAGGTCTATTTTGGTGAATTATGCATGCTAATATCACTTGCACCATCTCTAGTTTCGTATTCACTTTGTTGAGTCTCATGTTTTTACTCCCAAAAAGGAATGAAAGAAAAAAACATTCATATCCTACTTGTTGATACTGTTTGGCTAAATTATGGGTCAATTGATCGGATTTGCATATTTCTAGAATGCACCAGTCTGCTCAACATCCTTTACATGCACGACCCAATGCTTGTTTGTTCGTGGGCTGATATAACTGTTCATTCGGTTACTGCTCTAACTGTGATTGCACTTCACTCATTCAATGTTACAATATCATTGTATCTGAATGCTGCAAGGGGAACTATTTTACATTCTTTCACACGCTAGTCCATAGGGATCAAAAGGATCTATTAGCCTAGCAAAACTGACATTTTGGCTGAGTATTAAACACTAAAATATCTCTTCATCTGTCAGTGCCTAGGTGTCTAAGCCCGACAATATTATTCCATCTAATTGTTGTGTGTTATTATCTTGAGAATACATTGCTCTTTGAGTAAATGATTTTTCATATAAAAAACTTTTTCATCCGAGTTATGCCCATTTTTACAAATTTCAGAGAGATTTTGGAAATAAAGTCAAAATTCAGATTTGCAAATTTTCCCAACAACTAGACCACATATCACATGGGAAACTTATTTTCTTTTATTTTTTTGACATCTCCATCATTTTCTTTTATTTTTTTAAAACTGAAAAGGCGATCTGGGGGGGGGGGGGTAGAGTTTGAAAATGGGACCTTTAGTACCGGTTCGTGGCAAGAACCGGGACTAAAGGTCTTAACCCCATTAGTGCCGGTTCGTACCTCAAAACGGGACTAGATGTCTAATCTTTAGTCCCGGTTTGAGGCATGAACCGGGACCAATGGTTGTGGGCCAAGAGCGAGGCCCATTGGTCCCGGTTCATCCCACCAACCAGGACCAAAAGGTCCAGATGAACTGGGACCAATGGCCCACGTGGCCCGGCCGGCCCCCTGGGCTCATGAACCGGGACCAATGGAGGCATTGGTCCCGGTTCTGGACTGAACCGGGACTAATGGCCTGACCCGGCCTGGACCAAAGCCCTGTTTTCTACTAGTGGAAAGTGTTTGAACCGCGTGGTTCGGACCGGATTTGATGCATACTAGGCTACTAGCATTGGAGTTTCCCTAACCTTTCCATATGCAAGCATCATCATCACTAGTTTAATCGTAGAACGAGATAGTCCCACGATTCGTTTCAGCGGCCACCGACGGGAGGCACGTGCGACGTTGTTTCTCCACTACTATTAAACAATAAAACAAGAACTTTCTTACGTGCACCCCGTAAAACGTACACGGATTCATTATGACCGCATGATTAAGCCCAGTAAACTACAGATTACTACAAACTATTCTGTTTTTGATAGATTCTGTTTTTCGTGTGTTGTTTCCTTATTTTGATGAATATATGGTTAGTAAAATAGTTTATAATACATAGAGAAGTTGGAATACAGTAGGTTTAACACCAAAATAAATAAAGAATGAGTTCATTACAGTACCTTGAAGTGGTCTTTTGTTTTCTTTCTCTAACAGAGCTCACGAGATTTCTATTGAGTTTTGTGCTGTGAAGTTTTCAAGTTTTGGGTGAGTTCTTTTGATGGATTATGGAACTAGTAGTGGCAAGAGCCTAAGCTTGGGTATGCCCATGGCACCACCAAGATAATCCAAGGACACCAAAAAGTCAAAGCTTGGGGATGCCCAGGAAGGCATCCCGTCTTTCATCCACCTCCATCGGTAATTTACTTGGAGCTATATTTTTATTCACCAACATGATATGTGTTTTGCTTGGAGCGTCTTGTATTATTTGTGTCTTTGTTTGTTAGTGTGCCACAATCATCCTTGCTGTACACACCTTTTGAGAGAGTCATCTGTGAATTAAAATTTAATAGAATACTCTATGTGCTTCACTTATATCTTTTGAGCTATGTAGTTTTGCTCTATGTGCTTCACTTATATCTTTTGAGCGTTATAATTTTGCTCTATGTGCTTCACTTAGAACTTTTGGAGCATGGTGGTGGTTTGTTTTAAAGAAACTATTGATCTCTCATGCTTCACTTAAATTATTTTGAGAGTCTTAATAGCATGGTAATTTGCTTAATATAAATATGCTTGGTGTTCAAGATATGTGAAATTTTCTTTTGAGTGCATTGAATACTAAGAGAAGATTGAAGCATGATAATTGTTTTGAGATATGGAGGTGATAATATTAGAGTTATGCTAGTTTAGTAGTTGTGAATTTAAAGAATACTTGTGTTAAAGTTTGTGATTCCCGTAGCATGCACGTATGGTGAACCGTTATGTGATGAAGTCGGAGCATAATTTATATATTGATTGTCTTCCTTATGAGTGGCGGTCGGGGACGAGCGATGGGCTTTTCCTACCAATCTATCCACCTATGAGCATGCGCGTAAGACTTTGCTTTGATAACTTCTAGATTTTTGCAATAAGTATATGAGTTCTTTATGACTAATGTTGAGTCCATGGATTATATGCACCTTTTCCCATCCTTCCACCATTGCTAGCCTCTCTAATACCGCGCACCTTTCGCCGGTATCATACACCCACCATATACCTTCCTCAAAACAGCCACCATACCTACCTATCATGGCATTTCCATAGCCATTCCGAGATATATTGCCATGCAACTTTCCACCGTTCCGTTTATTATGACACGCTCCATCATTGTCATATAGCTAGCATGATCATGTAGTTGACATCGTATTTGTGGCAAAGCCACCATTCATAATTCTTTCATACATGTCACTCTCGATTCATTGCATATCCCGGTACACCGCCAGAGGCATTCATATAGAGTCATATTTGTTCTAAGTATCGAGTTGTAATTGTTGAGTTGTAAGAAAAATAAAAGTGTGATGATCATCATTTTATAGAGCATTGTCCCAAGTGAGGAAAGGATGATGGAGACTATGATTCCCCCATAAGTCGAGATGAGACTCTGGACGAAAAAAAGGAGGCCATAAAAAAAGAGAAAAGGCCCAAATAAAAAAATGAGAGAACAACAGAGAAGGGACAATGTTACTATCCTTTTACCACACTTGTGCTTCAAAGTAGCACCATGATCTTCATGATAGAGAGTCTCTCGTTGTGTCACTTTCATATACTAGTGGGAATTTTTCATTATAGAACTTGGCTTGTATATTCCAATGATGGGCTTCCTCAAATTGCCCTAGGTCTTCGTGAGCAAGCGAGTTGGATGCACACCCACTAGGTTTCTTTTGATGAGCTTTCATATACTTATAGCTCTAGTACATCCGTTGCATGGCAATCCCTACTCACTCACATTGATATCTATTGATGGGAATCTCCATAGCCCGTTGATACGCCTAGTTGATGTGAGACTATCTTCCCCTTTTTTTGTCTTCTCCACAACCACCCTTCTATTTCACATAGTGCTATGTCCATGGCTCACGCTCATGTATTGCATGAAGATTGAAAAAGTTAGAGTATGAAACAATTGCTTGGCTTGTCATCGGGGTTGTGCATGATTTAAATACTTTGTGTGGTGAAGATAGAGCATACCCAGACTATATGATTTTGTAGGGATAACTTTCTTTGGCCATGTTATTTTGAGAAGACATAATTACATTATTAGTATGCTTGAAGTGTTATTATTCTTTATGTCAATATGAACTTTTGTCTTGAATCTTTCTAATCTGAATATCCATACCACAATTAAGAAATTTTGCATTGAAATTATGCCAAGTAGCACTCCGCATCAAAAATTCTCTTTTTATCATTTACCTACTTGAAGACGAGCAGAAATTAAGCTTGGGGATGCCTGATACGTCTCCAACGTATCTATAATTTTTGATTGCTCCATGCTATATTATCTACTGTTTTGGACTATATTGGGCTTTATTTTCCACTTTTATATTATTTTTGGGACTAACCTATTAACCGGAGGCCCAGCCCAGAATTGCTGTTTTTTGCCTATTTCATTGTTTCGAAGAAACAGAATATCAAACGGAGTCCAAATAGAAAAATCCTTTTTGGAACGTGATTTTCTTCTCGGATAAGACCCAAGAGACTTGGACCCTACTCCAAGAAGTACTAGAGGTGGTCACGAGGGTAGGGGGCTCCCCCCCTACAGGGCATGCCCCCCTGCCTCGTGGGCCCC
>NW_025236587.1:0-5200 GCF_018294505.1 Triticum aestivum | reverse complement strand
GTGAGAGAGTGTAGATGAGAGTTGTTCTTTGAGGAAGAAAATCGACTTTTTCCGATGGCGGTCGACCTGTGCGAGTTCGTCATGTGATATACATTTTTCACGCAAGATGGACTCGCCCAGCTCGACCATCATTGAAAGTCGAAATATCCGTGAGAGAGTATCCACCATGATTAATTGGCTTATAAGTAATCTTTGATGTTTGATTCTTATGCTATTTTTTATTATGTGATGAAAGGTATTAGCACCGATAGATTTCACGGCTATGGCTTCCTCCGATGACGCAGCTTCCATTAGAGTCGACTCCGTGGTCAAGGAGAAGCGTGCGGAGGACCTCTTAGCGGCGCTCATTGAGAAGAACCAGCAGCTGATCCTAATAAAGTATTTTGAGGATCTAGCCAAGAAGAATCCGCTAGCTAAGGAGAGGAAGGCCCCACCATGTAAGGAGAGTGACGACCCGGTGCCATTGAGTGCACCCACCATCATTCCTGACGACGCTTGGTCCTCCACTGTGGGGGGATGACCCCATGTGCGCTGACTCCATGATCACTGGTTTCACGACTACATATCAGAGTAGTCCACCTAGATAGTTTGATGTTAATTTAGTGATATAGTTATTGCTACCGGTGTAGATTACGTGTTTTGATTTTATTGTATTCTCTATACTCGATGTAATTTTCTTAAAATTGTTTCTAGTCACATTGTTTTTGATCAACCATACAGGAAGGATTTTGCTATAGGACAAATAAACATAGACAATAAATCTTACATATGAGTTTGGATAATTTAAAGAATTATGATGTTTCCAATGCATGTGTGCAGGCGGCCATGGGAGTTAGATAATGTTTGAACAAGACACTTTTTTCAACTGTCACTGGCTAATTAGCTTCCTATATTGAGGGGTATTCTAGTGAGATGCCTCTGGTGCTGGGGAAGAGAAGAAGAGATCTGGGTTCTCCTGGTGTACAGTTTTGGGATATGCCTTTTGATGTGTAAAAGAAGGCTGACAATCAGGACAATAAACTGTATGCTATGACCTTGTCACATGAAAAGCAGCCCAAAGATTTAATTTCCCCATTACAAACAATGATTCATTTCTTCCATTACTAACAAATAAATATCTTGATATATGAACATTTTAACTTCAATACATTGATGTATTTGCATAAATTCCTATCATTTCATCACCAAATTGATGGGAATGGCAATACTTTTTTTTTAAAACGGAACGGCAATACTCACATGATCTATTAAAGCCTTCGAAGTATAAGCCGGAAAAAGAGGTAGTACAAACTAATAAATTATTCTTTGGGGGAGATCCTTGCTAAAAGGCCGAGAAAGGTATAATGTAGATGGTCCTTAATGTACAGGTAAAGTCCTAACTATATATATTAAAGTTTATCCTTGGTTTCATACTTCTGACAAAAACAAAAACAAAATTCTAATACAGTGTTAGCATTTAACAAGTGGACTGAGTTGCTTAGTTAGTTCCGTTACTTGCAGTAGAACCTATCCGCCTGGTTTCAGGTCCTGAACTTCGCATGGGTGCTAGCATTGGAGATAGATTCTCAAAATTTCAGAATTATTCTTTCAAATATTGTAATTAAGGCTTAAAGTACATCCAAAGAAGGTGAGCCATGTTTTTTTAGGGGAAGTGAGCAGTGTTTAGGACGTTAAGATAACACTAAAAATCAAAATCCTTATTCAGAATTGTAGCACAACGTCATCTATGTTAATGCAATATCTGTCCACCAAAAAAGATCATGAATCGACCATACTTTTGTTTCAAATATTTATAATTCATTACAAATATATTAATATAAAAAAATTAACCATCTAGATGTTTGAATTCAGCGATGTTCATCTAGCAAAAGTAATTTAAGATTGTTATGCATGTGCATCATGATAAATGAATCATATGGTTTAACTATTTTATTTTTTGAAAAAGGCAAGGCAAGGCCTCCTGTCTCTCCATTCTCTGGGGCATAAAATATTATCTTTTTTAACGGTCGAACTCCCTCTCGAAAAAATTAAAGGTCGAACTAGTCTACTTACAAAAAGAATAGAAATGGGAACAACATATGTTCCCGCAACAACCGGTGTTTCCAATCGCCATGACAAATCAATCCGTGGAAAAAATTCACTACCATACTTCATCACAAGCTGGCTTCTAATAGAAAACCAATCCCTGACCCACTAGTGACTATGATGGACCGTCATCCGTCATTCCCGCCGATCGATCAATGGAAAAGGGAAGGGGGAGATGCAAACGGCAGATTGGACAATAACAACGAGCAGTATCCATGTCTACATCCATCTACCACCACTTCGAAGCGAAGCCAAGGACCATGGTCGACACCAATCTGGGAAGGGATGTCTCCTAGCTGGCTTAGTCATGACTAAAGCCACACTGGTCCTATCCACCGCTAACCACTATGATTCACAAGCAATTGCTACAGTCCTTGGTTTCTCTTACCAGCTCCTATGAAAATCACTGGATACCCCGCCGGATGATGCGGTTTGAAACTGTGTCGGTATTTTCGTAAATAGGAAGGGATGATGCACTACAGCTACAGTAGGTATTTTCCTCAGCTATAAAACCAAAGTTATCAATACAGTAGGAGAACCAAGCAACACTATGTAAATAGTACCTGCACACAAAGAACAAATACTTGAAACGCGACGCATAAGAGGGGTTGGCAATCCCTCCTCGGTAAAAAGATATCTAAATTTGTATGAGTTTGGATAGATAGATCTTGATGAAACACGAAATAAAAAAAAAGTGCAGCAAGGTATTTTTGGATTTTTCGAAATATAGATCCGAAAATAATATCGCAAAAGATAGAAGATAGAAGATCGGAAAGCAAATATGATAAAACATTGGACCGAGGGCCATAGATTTCACTAGTGACTTCTCTCGAGAAAATATGATACGGTGGGTAAACAAATTACTGTTAGGCAATTGATAGAAGATCAAATAATTATGACGGTATCTATAGCAATGATTATGAATATAGGCATCACGTTCAAAATTAGTAGACCGAAACGATTCTGTATCTACTACTATTACTCCACACATCGACCGCAATCCAGCATGCATCTAGTGTATTATGTTAGAACTCAGAGAAGCGTAATCATGTCAAAACTCAGAGAAGCGCTACGACAGGAGGAGATATGGTTGAAAAACCGTTCTCGGGTCCCCTGGCTATGTGAAGGGGATCGGAATACGACTTATTTTTAGGTGCAAGCAAAGCAACATAAATGTATTAACAAGATCGCAAACCTGTAGCGATCGGATGGCTCGGTTTGCGCCTCGGGAGATGAAGATAAGGAGGAAATTCTTGCTACGAAGCACTGTACACCTCCCAAGGTTTCAGCAATAGTGATGATCTGTTATCACATGTACCCAGTCGGGTCACACCGGCCATGAATGACTTGCTGTGTAAACCGTACGAAGCCTCGGAGATAACCACTACACTATTTCAAATGGCGTCGTCGAAAGTGCCCGGGTAGACGGATTCACTGCGGGGTTTTATCAGCGCCACTGGAACTTATTGAAAGATGACATAATTCTGGCAGTGCTTGATTTCCTGAATGGTGGTGAACTACCAGCTGGACTAAACGACACTTCCATTACGTTAATTCCAAAGGTACGTCATCCACAGAGTATTTTCACGACGTTGCACGACTATCTCGGTTACGAATATCTTGCGGGGCAGGTGGTCCACGGATTTTCTGGATGCGTCAGGTGCATGGATGACACAACGTATCGCCAGCTAGATAGAGATCCTGGGTCTTCAAAAACCGTGTTCATGGGACATCGAAGGTGGCTTCGCGACGATGTCCCGTGGAGGAAACGCAAGGATCTGTTCAATGGTGAAACCGAACTCCGAAGACGCCCGCGTACGAGGAGCGGCGAGGAAATAGACGGGCTGTTGAAAAATTAGAAAGATTGCCCACTGCCGGGAAAGAAGCAAAAGGCGCCAGAGCCGGGAAAGAAGCGAAAGGCGCCAGAGCCGCTGCTGAAGGTATGGAAAACGAGGTCTGTTTTCTGGGACTTGCTGTACTGGAAGATCCACCGTGTGCCTCACAGCCTTGATGCCATGCATATGACGAAGAACGTGTGCGAGAGTCTGCTTGGTACCCTGCTCAACATGCCAGAGAGGACCAAAGATGGGCCGAAAGCAAGGGCAAACTTGAAATCAATGGGCATCAGGCAGGAGCTTCACGCTAATGATGATGATGATGATGATGATGATGATGATGAGGCGAAGCAGGACACAGAAAGTCGTAGCAAAGGCAAAAAGGCCAAGAAGACCGGAAATGACTACCCTCCCGCGTGCTTCACTCTAAGTCAGGAGGAGATCAAGCAGATTTTCACCTGCCTCGTAGGAGTAAAACTTCCTTACGGTTACGCGGGGAAGATAAGCAGATACCTAGACCCAGCGAAGCAGAAGTTCAGCGGGATGAAGTCTCACGACTGTCACGTGCTGATGACGCGGATACTTCCAGTTGCAATCTGTGGGATCATGGATGCGCACGTCCGTGAAACGCTATTTGGCCTATGCAACTTTTTCGACGTCATCTCTCGGAAGTCGGTTGACGTGAGGCAACTCAGAAGGCTACATGAAGAGATCGTGATGATACTATGCGAGCTTGAGATGTACTTCCCGCCCGCATTCTTTGACTTTATGGTGCATCTGCTGATCCATATCGTGGAGGATATCATCCAACTCGGGCCAACGTTCCTGCACAACATGATGCCGTTCGAAAGGATGAATGGTGTCATCAAAGAATACGTTCGCAACATGTCACGTCCAGAGGGAAGTATATCTAGGGGCTTTCTGACCGAAGAGTGCATCTCCTACTGCACGAATTATCTAGGCATCGAGAACCCCGTTGGACTGCCCGTCAACAGGCACCTCAGCAGGCTCGCTGGATGGGGTCACCATGAGGGTCGCCGTGAAATGCATGTCGACTTTGAGGGTCGACTCGCCGACTTCGAAAAAGCAAACCTAGTCGTGCTACAACACATAGATGTGGTCGATCCTTGGGTGGTAGAGCACAAAACCTTTATTGAGAAGACGTACAATGACCGAGGCCAACAGAGGACGGACGGAGATATAATCAAAGAGCACAACTCATGTTTCACGCGTTGGTTCAAGTTGAAGCTTCTGTCGTACCCTTTACATGAGGATTCTTC
>NW_025236586.1:0-5200 GCF_018294505.1 Triticum aestivum | reverse complement strand
GTGGGTCGTTCTCCATGTTTCGACAGGATGTGTGCGGTGGGTGGATGCCGGGGCGGCGGCCTCGGGCGGTGTGGACGGCGTTGCCTCTTCGGCGGGCGACGGTCGTGGGTGCTGGTGGTCCGCGACTTCGGCCGTGCGGGCGGCGAGGTCTCGGTGGACGTCTACTACAGTGGGCCGGGGTGCCCCGTCACCCGGCGTGCCTGCTGCGATGAAGTCCAACGCTTTCTCCGGCTGTGTGCGCTCCCCTGGCCAGTCTTTGGCTGGGTGGATGGGATGGGGGCGGGACCGGGGGAAACCCTTGGCCGTCGGCAGAGGCCACGACAATGGCGGCGTCTTTGCTGGGCGTCGGTCCCCTTCTTGGAGGCCTTGTCGAGGTCCTTTCCCGTCTTTCACCGTGATCTTCCTTTGGGCGAAAGCTCTAGTTCCCCTTGCAGGCGACGGCGTCGTACCCTCGTCGCGATCCTTCTTGAAGGCGTCGCCTGGGGTCCTCGGAAGCATGGTGGGCGCTTTGCGGTGTGTGTGAGGTGTTTGGCGGCGGCATTGTGTGCAGCGTTTCACCTATTCTCCGCCGGTCTTCGTCCTGTGGTAGCGCTCCTTCTGCTTGGAGATGGACTAGCGTAGATGGTGGTCGTCGTTTGGCGCCTTGATGGCGTCGATGGCGGAGGATCCTACCAAGGTTGGCACCTCAATCTGCTCTGAAGATGGACTAGTGGAAGATGGCGGCGACGACACGTGTGAGTGCGTCAGACCGGATTGTGCCCCGAACCCGGTATGTGGCTCGGTCGGGGCCTCCGGCTTTAGATGTTAGGCTTAGGTGAGAGGTCTGGGTATTTGGTCCAGCTTGCACCCCCTTCATCATATGGATAGGAGTAGTGGCAGATGTTGCCAAGATGGTGGATTCAGACATATTGTTGTACTACCTTGTAAGGTCCTCGAGAATAATCAATAAAATGGCCGTATACATCTCCCAGATGCAGAGGCCGGGGGTCATCCTCCTTTTCTAAAAAAAACTGGCTCTCTCCTTCGCTCTCTGAATCCTAAGTTAATTAAAAAACATGAAAGGAGAAGAGAAATGTCTTCAAGACAGAACAAATCCCTTTCCTGATAGTATTAACGTGCTCATGAAGAGTAATTCGTTGAAAAGTACTTTGGAGAATTTGGACACTGCGGTGAAAAGAATATGCAGCCTAAAAGTGATGTGCTAGCAGATCAAGGCTTTCGTCAACAAATCACAATATTTGTAACAAATAGAATGTTCAAGACAAAAAAGTGATTGTGTTGGGCGAGCTGGATAATGTTCTGCATCGCTACACCGGATTCAGCAGACAAAGCCACACAAAAAGTAGGAGCTGTGTGGCGAAATCGTATCAAGAAAGAAATATATGTCCTCGCTTGTTGATGTGCCTAGCAGCCTTCCCTATGGTACTACAAGATGGCTTTATACAGATAAAGAGCCTATGAGCTAATTAACAAACCATGCATTGAGCAAAAATATTAGACTAGATTTTCTGAAGGACTACAACTTGATTGCAGAGAGCTGAGCAGAACAGGATGAAGCCCCTGATAGAAGAGGTCATCACCGACTTATGCAGCAGCACTAGTACCTTGTTGCACGGAAAGATAGTGATCGCAGACTTGGGATGCTCCTCTGGTCCAAATGCTCTAGCACTGGTATCGACTGCCATCAATGCCATCCACAACCATTGCCTTCAGTTACAGCAGCCACCACCGGAAATATGTGTGCTACTCAATGACCTTCCTGACACCGACTTCAACACGGTGGTGAAGAGCTTGGTCACACTCCGTCAAAGCAAGAACCCTGTTGTCGTGACCGGTGTCGCACCGGGATCGTTTTATGAGCGGCTCTTCACTAGTAACTCCCTGCATGTTGTTTGCGCGTCGAACAGCTTGCAATGGCTATCAAAGGTTAGAGCTCGAAGAATTGATCCAGTTGGATTACTTGCGAGTTTAAGCAAAATCTTACCTTTACAGGCTCCTGAAGATCTAACGAGGAACCGCATCCCAGCTTTCAACATTGATGAGCATGCTAGGCGTGAAATGCTCCCAATGGTCCGTGAGGCTTATGAACAACAATTCAGGAAAGATTTCAAGCTTTTCCTGGAGCTGAGAGCCAAAGAGTTGGTCTCAGGAGGCCGAATGGTTATTTCCCTGGTAGGGACGCGTTCTGATGTAATCGCCTCCGAATTCTCTCTTTTCCCGGGAATTTTAGCTCAGATTCTAAGTGTAATGGTCGCGGAGGTACATTTATTTGCCCTTTTCTAGCATAGGAAATTATCTATTGCAATTGTATGTGCGGTTATTTTACCTCCCAATCTCATGACATCTCTGACAGGGTGTGATCGACAAAGCAAAATTTGATTCCTTCTATGTGCCGCTCCATGGACCTTCCATCGAAGAGGTAAGGGAGATCATCAAAGAAGAGGGGTCCTTTTCGATCAAGGAGATGCGTGTCCATGACCCTACGGCCGAAATGAACATTGCTCTGAGCAGCCCAAGCAAGTTTGTGAATAATCTGATAGCCTTATTTGAGCCCATAATAGTCCAGCATTTTGGAGAGGTTATGGATGAATTTGTGAGGGCGGCAGAGCTGCACTGGAGTCTCGATGTGGATGGGAGCTTGCGACAGGAGCGGGCCAGAACCTCTCGAGCTATGTTGGTTGTATCCCTCGCAAAGGCATGAAGATGAGGCATCGGTGCCTGGAGATATATGCAGCACATTTAATGAGATCGTACTTAATTGTGTGGAATGGACATATAAATAAGCAAAATAGTGTTGTTGTCTATGTAACATTGTGTGATCGATGTATGGTGTGCACAAATTCAGACTGACATTTGTGTCATGTATCTTTGTTACGAAGATCTGCATTGAGAGTAAAGGAGCCCTAAAGGAGAATAAATGTTGAACCCACCGCCAATTCACATAGATTTCCCTATTGTAAACGAGCGATGAACGTTGTACCTCGTTGGAGGCGACGGTTCCGTGTTATATAGGCAGGGGCGTATCCCTGAGATATGCATACAGGCTGTTTAGATTACATCTTGGAAACCAAGCAAAGAGAGAAGATAGAGATAAAAGAGGTTACAAGAATATTGTCTAGCTCTATCTCTAACTAACCTAGCTCGGCCTAGGTGGGGCCATTCGCCTAGCATATCAAGTTTAACACCCTCCCATAATCACAACTTTGTCAAGTTGAGATTACGTTTAAACTCTTCAAAACTCCTTGTAGGTAAGGCCTTGGTAAAACCATCTGCAACTTGATCTTGCGAGTGAATGAATCTAATGTCCAATTTCTTGGCAGCAACTCTTTCTCTGACAAAGTGAAAATCAATTTCGATATGTTTGGTCCTTGCATGAAAAACTGGATTAGCAGAAAGGTATGTGGCAGAAAGATTGTCACACCATAAACATGGAGCTTTCTTGCAACGTACACCAAGCTCTCTCAACAAGGACTGAACCCAAATGATTTCTGCTGTGGCATTAGCTAATGCTTTATATTCTGCTTATGTACTAGACCTGGATACAGTAGCTTGTTTCTTTGCACACCAAGAGATTAAATTAGGACCAAAGAAGACTGCAAAACCACCTGTTGAGCACCTATCATCCAGACAACCTACCCAGTCAAAATCTGAGAATGCACTGACAAGAGTTGATGATGACTTGCTGAATGTTAATCCAACGCTCAAGGTATCTTCAACACATCTAAGTATGCGTTTTGCAGCTGTCAAATGTACTGTAGTAGGTGCATGAAGAAATTGGCATACTTTATTGACAACAAATGAAATATCAGGCCTAGTCAGAGTTAAGTACTGTAGCACACCAACCATACTTCTGTACCTGGTGTTGTCATCTTGATTCAAGAGTTCTCCTTCTGACAAGGATAATTTTTCTGTACTGGATAAAGGTGTTGGAGCTGGCTTACAGCCCTGCATTCTTTCTCTGGCTACAAGATCAGTTGCATATTTCTCTTGAGATAAGTGAAGGCTATCTCCATTCTTCTTAACTTCAATCCCAAGAAAATAATGCAAGTCTCCTAGATCCTTAAGAGCAAACTCAAAGTTCAAATCCTTTAGCAGTCCTGTAACAGCCTCATTTGATGAACTTGTGACAATAATATCATCAACATATATAAGGACAAATATAGAGGTATTTGACTTATTGTAAATAAACAATGAGGTGCCAGACTTAGAAGGAGTAAACCCAAGTGTTTGAAGTTTTGAGCTCAATCTGGAATACCATGCCCTAGGAGCCTGCTTCAATCCATACAAAGCCTTGTCAAGTTTACACACATGGAAAGGTTTGTTTTTGTCCTCAAACACAGGAGGTTGTCGCATGAACACTTCCTCTTCTAGAACGCCATGAAGAAACACATTCTGTACATCTAGCTATCGTAAACTCCATCCCCTAGACAAAGCAATAGACAAAACAAGGCGAATAGTAGCAGCCTTCACAACAGGACTGAAGGTGTCCTCATAGTCTATGCCACATCGTTGCTTAAAACCTTTCGCAACGAATCTAACTTTATAGCGATCTATGGTTCCATCAGATTTTCTCTTAATCCTGTAGACCCACTTGCAATCAATTACGTTTTTACCTTGACATGCAGGAACTAAGTGCCAGGTTCTATTTTTCTGAAGCGCCATGTACTCCTCTTGCAGAGCCTTCTTCCACTTTGTATCGCTCAAGGCTTCCGCAACAGTAGTTGGTTCATCTGTGGTACAAGCAAGACCAAAATTTACTACGCTTTTATAGTTTTTGGGTTGAGTTACTCCCCTTTGAAGCCTTGTGCATAATTGTGAAGAAGTCGGCACAGAAGATCCCGAGGGCTGCTCGAGAGATCCCGTAGCAGGAACAGCCATGGATCCCGAAAGGCGACCTGTCAGGCTGGGGCTGCGTAGGTGGATCTTCTGTGTCTGCAGCTGGCGTCGGGCGAGAAGGAACCGGCACAGAAGATCCTGCACCAGCCCCCATATCCGCCGCAGGCTCATGATGAGCAGATGATGGTGCGGCCCCGGCCAGATCATCACGGGGCTCCATGACGTGTCGTGGTGTGCGCCGCACGTAGCAGCGCGGGGCGTTGCCGAATCGTCCAGGCGCGGGCTGGCCAGCAGAAGGCCATATGGCGGTAGATGGTTGGTGCGGAGCAGGATGACCCACCGAGCCGCCGCTGGTGTCGGTGTC
>NW_025236585.1:0-5201 GCF_018294505.1 Triticum aestivum | reverse complement strand
AGGAGGATTACGATGGTCGCAGTGGGCTCTGTGCATCATGGTTGGCAACGGGAGTCAGTTCATTGTTCACGACGATGGTGCTTCTGCGCTTGGCGTTGGCTTCCGGGAAGCAGATCCGAGACCATGGAAGATGGTGCCGGGGAAGAGGCTCCGTGTACGACGACGACGGTGGACCAGCTCCAGTGCGGCATACGACGTTGTCAATGAGGCAGATGCGCTGCAGTGGACGAGTGCGCCAATGTAGAAGGGGAGGAGCACGAAGGATGCGGTGCCGTGGAGAAGTCTACATTGTGGTGGGGATAGAAAATGGGGAGTATTTAGGTGTACTACTCTGGGTGCTGGGGTGGGGTTTGCTAGGTAGGGTGAACCTAAAGTTACCAAAAGAGCCCCCTACCAACCAGCATCCTTAGCCCTGTTTCGAAGGGTATGATGGTAACTTAGTACTGCTCGAATCAGGGTCATGGGAGATTTTCCCGCCGATCTCAAAATTTTGTAACACTAAACTCCCCGTTTGGCGTGTTGGTTGATTGGGCTAAGCAACTAGCGAGTAGTACTAGTAACTACTAGTACTCCCTCCGTTTTTATTAACTCTGCATATTAGGTTTGACCAAAGTCAAACTTCCTAAAGTCTGACCAAGTTCATAGGAAAAATATAAAAACTTACCATAAAAAATATGTATGATTTGAAAGTACATTCAATAATGAATCTAATGGTATTTATTTGTTATTGTATATGTTAATATTTTTTGTTTTGAACTTTGTGAGAGTTTACAAAACTTCACTTTGACCAATGCTAATACGCGGACTTCAATAAAAATAGAGGGAGTACACATTTGTTTTCTTAGTTTGTAGTGGAATTAATCATTGTGAAATAAATATATTAGGCTACTGACTTCGAATGTAATGGTTTATACAGTTCAATAGTTAGAATCATTGTTGAATTCCAAGATGTATACGAGGTCTATAGTACTTCACAATATGCTCAAACTCATGTAATCCCGGTCAAATGAAAATCTAAATGCATTTCATAATTATTTCTTTGTAGGATGCAACAAAACCAACCATAACTCTACATCATCCATTATAAAAGCAACATTTTGAACACATCCTAATGTGTGAATGAAACTCGTAGAGAAAGCTTGCGAAGATGGATCAGATAGGGAGGGAAAGATTGTATGTATGTGGGCTAGAGAGTAGGAGACAAACCTAACGAGAGAGAGAGAGAAGTTAGGTCCGTGAGAAAGATGGAGACATGTAATATACGTGAGATGCATGTGCATCCGGATTTTGTACACGTGGAAGGAGAAGAGACAACGGGTCTGATGAGAGAGCTAGAAAAACATGAACGAGAGGGGAAGGATCTTTTGGGTTGAGGTATTGATAATTCTATGTCGGACAAAGAGGGGGAAGGAGTCAGCCAGCCGTCGTGTAGGACCTAGAGAAGAGGTGTCTAGAGGGGGGTGATTAGACACTAAGTACCAAAGTTGGAGTTTTTAAGATCTTTAAGTTTAAGTGGAGTTTAGGCACAAGTTTAACATTCACAATACATAACAAGCAAGCATGCAAAGAGTATATGAGAAGCGGAATGTAAAGCATGCAACTTGCAAGAATGTAAAGGGAAGGGTTTTGGAGGATTCAAACGCAATTGGAGACATGGATGTTTTTGTCATGGTTCCGATAGGTGGTGCTATCGTACATCCACGTTGATGGAGACTTCAACCCACGAAGGGTAATGGTTGCGCGAGTCCACGGAGGGCTCCACCCATGAAGGGTCCACGAAGAAGCAACCTTGTCTATCCCACCATGGTCGTCGCCCACGAAGGACTTGCCTCACTAGAGGTAGAGCTTCACGAACTAGGCGATCTCCTTGCCCTTACAAACTCCTTGGTTCAACTCCACAATCTTGTCGGAGGCTCCCAAGTGACACCTAGCCAATCTAAGAGACACCACTCTCCAAGAAGTAACAAATGGTGTGTTGATGATGAACTCCTTGCTCTTGTGCTTCAAATGATAGTCTCCCCAACACTCAACTCTCTCTCATAGGATTTGGATCTGGTGGAAAGAAGATTTGAGTGGAAAGCAACTTGGGGAAGGCTAGAGATCAAGATTCATATGGTAGGAATGGAATATCTTGGCCTCGACACATGAGTAGGTAGTTCTCTCTCAGAAAATGTATGCTGGAAGTGTAGGCACATTCTGATGGCTCTCTCCACGAATGAAGAGGAGGTGGAGGGGTATATATAGCCTCCACAAAAAATCTAACCGTTACACACAATTTACCAAACTCAGTGGGACCGAATCAACAAACTCGGTCGGACCGATTTAGTAAATCTAGTGACCATTAGGGTTTTCGGTGGGACCGATATGCAACTCGGTAGGACCGATATGGTTAGGGTTAGGGCATAACGTAATCTCGGTGAGACCGATTACACAAACTCGGTGAGACCGATTTTGGTAATTGGCTAACCAGAGAGTTAGTCAAGCAAACTCGGTGGGACCGATTACTCAAACTCGGTGGGACCGATTTTGGTAATAAGTTAACCAGAGAGTTTGCATTGTAATCTCGGTAGTACCGATTGCTCAAACTCGGTGGGACCGATTTCGGTAATGGACATACACAGAGAGATTACAATCCTATCTCGGTGAGACCGAGATCCCTATCGGTAAGACCGATTTGTCTAGGGTTTGTGGCAGTGGCTATGACATCTGAACTCGGTGGCGCCGGATAGAAAGAATCGGTATGGCCGAGTTTGCCTTTGGGTTTAGGTCATATGTGTGGAAGTGGGAAAGTAGTTGAGGGTTTTGGAGCATATCACTAAGCACTTGAAGCAAGAGGCTCATTAAGCAACACCTCATCCCTCCTTGATAGTATTGGCTTTTCCTATAGACTCAATGTGATCTTGGATCACTAAAATGTAAAATGAAGAGTCTTGAGCTTGAAGCTTGAGCCAATCCTTTGTCCTTAGCATCTTGAAGGAGTTCCCACATCCTTTAGTCCATGCCACTCCATTGTTGAACTTATGTGAAACATACTAGATAAAAGTGTTAGTCCAACAAGAGATATGTTGACATTAATTACCAAAACCACCTAGGGAGCACTTGTGCTTTCAATCTCCCCATTTTTGGTAATTGATGACAACATACATCAAAGCTTTAGATAAAGATATAAAGAATAGCAAGTAAAGCTTTGGAAAGACATATAACAAGCATAGGCTCCCCCTACATGTATGCAATCATGTGAATATGGAATATAGAAGCATGTGATAGCATAACCATGATAGAGTAGGCAATGTGTTACATGTATCTTGGCCATATGCATCAGAGCAAAGAATATTAAAGAGAATACCTTTGTGCCCATGAGTCCTTCTTGCAAACAATATGTACATCAGCAAGAATTCCTCATACACATGATTGTGATGCATATACTTACCTTGTAGTCTTGAGTTGGCTTAGGATGGAATGAACCTGCGTAAACAAGGTTAGATAACACACGTACATCTACTAGCCAGAGCAAACAAAAGAAACCACAAGAATACGAAGACTGGGATGACATGTAGAGAGTGAGTACTAAGTACCACATTGGATTAGACATGTCCCCAAGTGTAAAGATATGCAATGAATTTAAATGATTTCTTCCCCTTAGAGGTCTTTCTCCCCCTAAATCTAGAATGGGATACTGGGAGAAGGTAGGGAATAGAAAATCAGAGCTGAAGGATATAATTGAACAGAGCTAATGCAAATAAGCACATATGAACATGTCTTTCCCCTCAAGAAGACATGTGACATCTCTCCTCTTGATCACCAAGCATCTGGGATCCTTGAGAAATACTTTCTACTTGAGTATTCTCTCCCCCTGGAGATCTCTTTCTCTGATGTGATCTCTCTAAGTGATAAGCTTTCATGTGATATCTCTCCCCCCCTTTGACATCAATTTCCAAGAAGGGTTTGATCCTTGAGACACAGTACAAAGCATTTATATAAATGTGATGCTTGTAGAGGACAAGATTCATTGAGTGGAGCTGGATCAGAGGAAACACAGAATAAGTGGCAAACTGTTTTTCCTGTTGTGAAATTGGTGGCACCGAGTGGTATGCTTCGGTTGTACCGAAAGGATTCTGCTGGACCGAAAACAACAAATCGGTGAAACCGAGTTCATCACAGAGAAAACACTTGTCACCTCAGCTCACTAGACTAGTAAGATCTCACAAAGATTTGCAAGGAATTTACTGAGTGATATGCAATGAATTTGATGCAGAAAATGCAGAGCATACAGAAAGGAATCTAGATAAAGTTTTTTTTTTGAAAGGGGAAACAAATATGCATGAGACAAATGCAAAAACACAGAAAAGAACACAAGAGAACTTCATCTAGAGATGGTCGGCGACAAAGTCACCTATGTTAGAGTATATTGACTTAGGAGTCAAGTGAGATTACTTGATCATAGGTCATACTCATCGTTTAAGCTCAAAATGGGGTTGCCATTTTTCGTTTAAGCATCTTGATGTATTCACATCTTATCGAGTTGCTTTAGATCATGACTTGGAGTAAAGCTTCTCTAAGATGGAATAACATACCTTGGTTGGTGGTGTTGAACATGTAGTTGAACTTGTGTGGGTTGCTCAAGGTTGACGTAGCTCATCAAGAATTGGGAGCACCACTTGGAATTTGAGTCCATCTACCTACATGGGTTAGTTCTTGCAAGGAAGAGCACTTGTGTATCCAAAAATGACAATCATGAAGCTCAACATAGAATTTGTCAAAGGATATGTTTGAATGGTTCTGTGCTTCCTTGTCTTCAACCACCATAGTGTAGAGACTTGGTGATGTAGAGATTGCTCAAGATGTGAGTAGATTATAATCTCATGGAATTTGATTCAACCAAGTACCTACATGGGTTATATAACATGCAAGATGCAAATATATCCAAGACATAAGATTTTCATCATAAGAGAAATATCAAGGATTAGTCATAAGCTCATGTCTTGCATGTATCCAATGGAGTTCCTACTCCAAGTTTGAAGCATCAATGATGTTCAATTATCCTCTTAACCTGCAAAACACTTTCTCATCAAGAGGTTTAGTGAATATATCTGCTAATTGCTTTTCGGTGCGAACATGCTTAAGATTAATGTCACCCTTAGCAACATGATCTTGAATGAAATGATGATGAACTTCAATATGCTTAGTTCGAGAATGTTGTA
>NW_025236584.1:0-5202 GCF_018294505.1 Triticum aestivum | reverse complement strand
TGTGACGTGTTGAGTGATTCGTCTAAGCAACTAGCGAGTAGTAGTAGTAAACTCTGCATATTAGGTTTGACCGAAGTCAAACTTCCTAAAGTTTGACCAAGTTTATAGATATATCTAAACATTTACCATAACAAATATGTATGATGTGAAAGTACATTCAATAATGAATCTAATGGTATTTATTTGTTATTGTATATGTTAATATTTTTTGTTATAGGCTTTCTGATAGTTTACAAAACTTGACTTTGACCAATGCTAATACGCGGACTTAAATAAAATTGGAGGGAGTACAAATTTGTTTTCTTAGTTTATAGTGAACTAATCATTTGTTGAAATTGTGAAATAAATATATTAGGCTATTGACTACGAATGTAATGGTCTATACAATTCAATACTTACAATCATTGTCGAATCCCAAGATGTATACAAGGTCTATAGTACTTCACAACATGCTCAAACTCACATAATCCCAGTCAAATGAGAATCTGAATGCATTTCATAGTTATTACTTTGTAGGATGCAACAAAAACAACCATAACTCTACATCAGCCATTATAGAAGCAACATTTTGACATATCCCAATGTGTGAACGAAACGTGCAAAGAGAGCTTTTGAAGATGGAGCAGATAGGGCGGAAAAGATTGTATGTATGTGGATGAGGGATTAGGAGACAAACCTAACGAGACAGAGAGAGAGAGAGATAGAGAGAGAAAGAGAGAGGAAGAAGTTAGGTCTGTGAGAAAGATGGAGACATGTAATATACGTGAGATGCGTGTGCATCCGGATTCTGTATACGTGGAAGGAGAAGAGACAACATGTTTGATGAGAGAGCTGGAAAAACATGGACGGAGAGGAAGGATCTCGTGGGTTGAGGGATTGACAAATTTGTGCGGGGGAGAGAGGGATTGGTAATTTTGTGGAAGAGAGAGAGAGAGGGTGGGGGGAGCAGTCAGTGAGCCGTCGTCACATCACCCTTCTTCCAAATGACCCTGCATTCTCTAGTGCGGTGTGGTCGCTGTCTTCGATCTGCTCGATGCCCTCTTTGAAGATTGAGGTGTTGTGCATGTTGGGTTGCAAAGAAGCACACGCGAGAGTGGTCACCGTATAACCTTGGATGGGGATGAATTATGTGCTCGGGGGAGGGTGTGTGTGTGTTGTGCTGCGTTTGTCTCTCTCTCTCTGTGTGTGTGTGTGTGTGTGTGTGTGTGTGGGTGGGTGTGTGCGTGTCAGATATTGAGATAAAACAAACCTAAGGAGAGAAATGGGTATTCATGAAGAGATTAATTGTGCGGGCCTTGAGGTGGGCAGGGGCCAGGTGAGGGTGTCAAAATGTGCGCGTTGATGCATGTGTTGCATGCGATCGTGCGAGGGACGGACGAATCGAGAGAGATGGTTGTTGTGTTACGGATGCTCCTCTCTCTCTCTCTCTCTCTCTCACACACACACACACACACAAGTAAACTAGAAGACAGTTCTCTCATGTATACACAACGTATCTGCATCTGTCTATGTCTCACTCATGCATGATCATTTGCACATTCACACCTCTCTATGTCTGTATCACACGCACACTGTCTCCACATTGCCCTTCCGCCACAACACATATATGGACACATACACACGTTCTCTCTCAGTCACACACACAAAATCAGTATTATAAAAAACTAGGGCGCACCTAAAACGTCCAAATCCAAATAAACACGAACTGGAGCTAAATTCAAATATATGGAAATATTGCAGCGTCAAGAACTTTCCCAGGAAAAAAAGTTGAGTAATATTCGAGGATTGTTTTCACACACACAAAAAGGTTTGGTGGATGTCCTTCGAGCGCGACACGGTGACACACCGTTCGATCGACCGCGCGGCCGTGGTTCATGCGCTTGCATAGGATTCTGTATCGTGGCTGTGGTACTAACTAATAAATGGAGCGCTGCCTAAGTCTAATGTTTACGTGTACTAGTACGGTTTTCTTTTAAGTTTGACCAACCTTATATAAAACTAAAGTAAGCTCCCACACGCGCACTCATCAATATGCCGCCGCCGGCATTGCGCATGCCGGTGCCCGCCTGCTCCGGCCAACAATTTCTCGCCCATCACCGCCGTGTCGCTGCCATCCCTGTGCCATGAAGCCGAAGGCTCGCCCGCTCACGTCGTCTACAGTCCCTCCTCGCGATGCCGCCGCGCTGCCAAGTAAGTGAGCAACTGGTGGAGCCGCGTCTATGCATGCAGCTTACAAAGAGGAGGACGAGCGTGTGCTCCAGCACGCCGGTGAGGAGGAACTAGCGTGTCATTGTCGTCTCCGCCCGCGCGGAGGAGGCGTGCATGGTGGCTGTCGCGGCGGAAGCCGGTCGCGCGCGTCGAGCCCGCAAACTGGGTGCGGACATGGACTACCTTCGAGACCTTGAATGCCACGTGGATCCTGCAATCTGAAGGAGCAATTTGGGTCAGTCGACTCTTGTGAGCCGTTTGATGCAACATGGATGGCTAGAAGGGCTTCTTCCACCTCTTCTGCCGTCTTCTTCCTTCGCTGCGTTGAACTTATTTCACAAATCGAGTGACCCAAATTATACTACTAGTACGAACGTATTAAGTACAGTAGGAACACGAAGATACGAGCAGTAGTACCAACTGCAAGAAGAACAATAGTAAGACATAGTACTAGTACTACTGTACGTACTAAGGAGTTCAAATAACGAGAAAGAACATAAACATAGTTCTGCTGGGGCCTCAACACAACACACCCTTGAAAATAAACTAATCAACTAGTCCGCTTGACATTGCAGTAGAACCAGCATGAGCGACAACACTGCCACCTACTTGGAGTCCGAGTCCACGTCCTCGACTTCGTCCTCGTCCCTCTTCCTCTTCCTCTTCGTCGACGCTTCTTTGCTTGAACCGGACACTGGGCTCTGCTTCTTCATCCAACCCTTGTAGATATTTAAACAAAGGTAGGCATCCATTGCTGCATACAGGATGTGATCTTCATCTAATGTCTTCGACTCCCATGCATGATGAAACTCGTGATGAGGTTTCTTCAGTTTAGCGTACGAAGGATCAATCATGGCTGCTGCCAGGGTCAGCATTGAAGGTTGAGAGTAGGACACCAGGCTTGCCTTCTGGAGATCGAAGGGCTGGCCTACAACGAGACCTATCTGACGCAGGACATCCCTGTCATTCTTAAAGCCTACAGTAATGAATTTCACTCTGTTGTCCTTGAGCAAGTTCTTAAAATCCTGGCACACAACGTCGGCATGGCATATGTGGTAGACCAAGCAATCGTTATGTACGAAAATCGGGATCACGGCGGGCTTCTTCCTCTCTTCGTCCTTTAGATCCTTCTCTCGTCTCAGGACTGTGGTGTACTCAACATCTAGCCCAGCGAGCCACTCATCCGTTGAACTGTTGAACATGCGTAGGAAATGAGCAAGGCATGCTTTCATCGTCGCGGATCCACGTGTGTAGATGACGATGAACTCATCACCGGTGATGGCTCTAACCTGGTACTCAGCGGCGACCATGGAGATTTGGGAGGACATGGATTTTGGAGGAGGGTTAGGAGAAGTTGAACTATTGTACCCCGCAAAAAAAATCTGGGAGCGAACTAATGTGAAAGGACGGGACGACTAGGAGCGAACTATTGTAAGGTAGAAGACAGGGACGAGTAGGGCGTGCGAACGGTGTGGGGTTGCTGGCTTGCCCGGTAGACAAACGGCTGCAAGCCCCCAAAGAATTCTCGAGAACTATGCGAGACCCACTAGATGTCATGTCTACTAGACCCATATCGTAGGCCTGACGGTATAGCTTCTGCCTGTTCGCACGCCATGCCGGCGCGTGGATGTAACTTCACTTAATTCCGTCAACCGTCGTGCCTCCCACGACCTTCGCCTCCCTCGCGCGGTCGCGCCCTTTGAGACTTCGACCGGCTATAAATGAGCAAAAGTTTTTTGCCTACACCGCATGCATGATTCACCACACAGGGTGGTACGTTATTTACAAGAATACCATCTAATCTATTGTCAAAGCTATACTTAGCGATTAAGTGTGCCACCTTATTGGCCAAACGGCTAATCTTTGACAATTGAAGATTGTTGATCAACTTCGAGATGCTCAACGCTTTCATCTTCAGGTCACGCATAGCAGACATGTCATAGTCCCCCGATGCAAGAGACGCTACCACAAAAGCCCAATCAGTATCTAAAATTACAGGACTATGAAGAGAAATACCTATGTAGAGACCGGCAATGCAAGCCCTAAGCTCCGCTTCCTCCATGCTTTGACAGGCATCAATGAACTCCCACGACCAAATATATACTAAAAATATAAATATCTACAATACTGATTATAATGAGTATAAGAACCACGTTTTATAATGAGTGTAAAAATATTGATTTGACATTGTGAATGTTTATAGTACATTTTTCTATAAGTCTGGTGAAAGTAGAGGTACATTGACTTCAGACAAAACTTAAATGCACAATGCAGACTAGTTCCTCCGTCCAGGTGCGTGCCATGTCCTATCTTGTCATCACAACAAGGTTAGCTATTAGAGTACCACTACCTCCCTTCTAGTTTAAAGGGCTCGATTCAAAAATTTCACCTACTCTTAGCAAGATAGTAGAGGCGGCGGAATAGTTTTTGAAGTTTGCAAAAGTACTCAACTAATGATGTCGTTCTTCACAAAAAAATATGTTTACCAGTGCATGCATGAACACTAGTTACTCTAACCCCCCTCTCTTCTTTAATTCTTTGCCACATCAGCATGTTTGCTATTCCCGTGTGCATGATGCGAGCTAAGATACCACCATTATGGCCAGCCTTAATCATCGCATGCAATAATTTAGTGCACCTTGAAATATGAACTTGTGTGGGGCGTGTATGTTTTTAATGACTTGATACTATACCTAGCCTGGCATGCAAGATGACTTATTATGCACCGTTCCCCATACCTACAGGAAGCCTGTTCATCTCCAAATCTTTTCCTCTCCATGTGTGGAAACAATATGACTGCCAAACTCTCCTTCTCCCTCCGGCGGTCCCACCACTCCACCCCGTGTGAAAAAATCTGCATGCATGACTCTCCTCCCCCCACGCTCGTCCAATCCGTTGTGACCAGTAATATTTCCACACATTCCCTCCCCTGTAATTTACTCCAACAAATATGCCCACGTAGCTGTTACTTAACTGCAGGTGCATTGGTTCACT
>NW_025236583.1:0-5203 GCF_018294505.1 Triticum aestivum | reverse complement strand
GTGAGAGAGTGTAGATGAGAGTTGTTCTTTGAGGAAGAAAATCGACTTTTTCCGATGGCGGTCGACCTGTGCGAGTTCGTCATGTGATATACATTTTTCACGCAAGATGGACTCGCCCAGCTCGACCATCATTGAAAGTCGAAATATCCGTGAGAGAGTATCCACCATGATTAATTGGCTTATAAGTAATCTTTGATGTTTGATTCTTATGCTATTTTTTATTATGTGATGAAAGGTATTAGCACCGATAGATTTCACGGCTATGGCTTCCTCCGATGACGCAGCTTCCATTAGAGTCGACTCCGTGGTCAAGGAGAAGCGTGCGGAGGACCTCTTAGCGGCGCTCATTGAGAAGAACCAGCAGCTGATCCTAATAAAGTATTTTGAGGATCTAGCCAAGAAGAATCCGCTAGCTAAGGAGAGGAAGGCCCCACCATGTAAGGAGAGTGACGACCCGGTGCCATTGAGTGCACCCACCATCATTCCTGACGACGCTTGGTCCTCCACTGTGGGGGGATGACCCCATGTGCGCTGACTCCATGATCACTGGTTTCACGACTACATATCAGAGTAGTCCACCTAGATAGTTTGATGTTAATTTAGTGATATAGTTATTGCTACCGGTGTAGATTACGTGTTTTGATTTTATTGTATTCTCTATACTCGATGTAATTTTCTTAAAATTGTTTCTAGTCACATTGTTTTTGATCAACCATACAGGAAGGATTTTGCTATAGGACAAATAAACATAGACAATAAATCTTACATATGAGTTTGGATAATTTAAAGAATTATGATGTTTCCAATGCATGTGTGCAGGCGGCCATGGGAGTTAGATAATGTTTGAACAAGACACTTTTTTCAACTGTCACTGGCTAATTAGCTTCCTATATTGAGGGGTATTCTAGTGAGATGCCTCTGGTGCTGGGGAAGAGAAGAAGAGATCTGGGTTCTCCTGGTGTACAGTTTTGGGATATGCCTTTTGATGTGTAAAAGAAGGCTGACAATCAGGACAATAAACTGTATGCTATGACCTTGTCACATGAAAAGCAGCCCAAAGATTTAATTTCCCCATTACAAACAATGATTCATTTCTTCCATTACTAACAAATAAATATCTTGATATATGAACATTTTAACTTCAATACATTGATGTATTTGCATAAATTCCTATCATTTCATCACCAAATTGATGGGAATGGCAATACTTTTTTTTTAAAACGGAACGGCAATACTCACATGATCTATTAAAGCCTTCGAAGTATAAGCCGGAAAAAGAGGTAGTACAAACTAATAAATTATTCTTTGGGGGAGATCCTTGCTAAAAGGCCGAGAAAGGTATAATGTAGATGGTCCTTAATGTACAGGTAAAGTCCTAACTATATATATTAAAGTTTATCCTTGGTTTCATACTTCTGACAAAAACAAAAACAAAATTCTAATACAGTGTTAGCATTTAACAAGTGGACTGAGTTGCTTAGTTAGTTCCGTTACTTGCAGTAGAACCTATCCGCCTGGTTTCAGGTCCTGAACTTCGCATGGGTGCTAGCATTGGAGATAGATTCTCAAAATTTCAGAATTATTCTTTCAAATATTGTAATTAAGGCTTAAAGTACATCCAAAGAAGGTGAGCCATGTTTTTTTAGGGGAAGTGAGCAGTGTTTAGGACGTTAAGATAACACTAAAAATCAAAATCCTTATTCAGAATTGTAGCACAACGTCATCTATGTTAATGCAATATCTGTCCACCAAAAAAGATCATGAATCGACCATACTTTTGTTTCAAATATTTATAATTCATTACAAATATATTAATATAAAAAAATTAACCATCTAGATGTTTGAATTCAGCGATGTTCATCTAGCAAAAGTAATTTAAGATTGTTATGCATGTGCATCATGATAAATGAATCATATGGTTTAACTATTTTATTTTTTGAAAAAGGCAAGGCAAGGCCTCCTGTCTCTCCATTCTCTGGGGCATAAAATATTATCTTTTTTAACGGTCGAACTCCCTCTCGAAAAAATTAAAGGTCGAACTAGTCTACTTACAAAAAGAATAGAAATGGGAACAACATATGTTCCCGCAACAACCGGTGTTTCCAATCGCCATGACAAATCAATCCGTGGAAAAAATTCACTACCATACTTCATCACAAGCTGGCTTCTAATAGAAAACCAATCCCTGACCCACTAGTGACTATGATGGACCGTCATCCGTCATTCCCGCCGATCGATCAATGGAAAAGGGAAGGGGGAGATGCAAACGGCAGATTGGACAATAACAACGAGCAGTATCCATGTCTACATCCATCTACCACCACTTCGAAGCGAAGCCAAGGACCATGGTCGACACCAATCTGGGAAGGGATGTCTCCTAGCTGGCTTAGTCATGACTAAAGCCACACTGGTCCTATCCACCGCTAACCACTATGATTCACAAGCAATTGCTACAGTCCTTGGTTTCTCTTACCAGCTCCTATGAAAATCACTGGATACCCCGCCGGATGATGCGGTTTGAAACTGTGTCGGTATTTTCGTAAATAGGAAGGGATGATGCACTACAGCTACAGTAGGTATTTTCCTCAGCTATAAAACCAAAGTTATCAATACAGTAGGAGAACCAAGCAACACTATGTAAATAGTACCTGCACACAAAGAACAAATACTTGAAACGCGACGCATAAGAGGGGTTGGCAATCCCTCCTCGGTAAAAAGATATCTAAATTTGTATGAGTTTGGATAGATAGATCTTGATGAAACACGAAATAAAAAAAAAGTGCAGCAAGGTATTTTTGGATTTTTCGAAATATAGATCCGAAAATAATATCGCAAAAGATAGAAGATAGAAGATCGGAAAGCAAATATGATAAAACATTGGACCGAGGGCCATAGATTTCACTAGTGACTTCTCT
The DNA here is from genome assembly GCF_018294505.1 of Triticum aestivum. NCBI lineage: Eukaryota > Viridiplantae > Streptophyta > Magnoliopsida > Poales > Poaceae > Triticum > Triticum aestivum. The sequence continues at coordinate 2,288 of NW_025236583.1, read as the reverse complement.
CGAGAAAATATGATACGGTGGGTAAACAAATTACTGTTAGGCAATTGATAGAAGATCAAATAATTATGACGGTATCTATAGCAATGATTATGAATATAGGCATCACGTTCAAAATTAGTAGACCGAAACGATTCTGTATCTACTACTATTACTCCACACATCGACCGCAATCCAGCATGCATCTAGTGTATTATGTTAGAACTCAGAGAAGCGTAATCATGTCAAAACTCAGAGAAGCGCTACGACAGGAGGAGATATGGTTGAAAAACCGTTCTCGGGTCCCCTGGCTATGTGAAGGGGATCGGAATACGACTTATTTTTAGGTGCAAGCAAAGCAACATAAATGTATTAACAAGATCGCAAACCTGTAGCGATCGGATGGCTCGGTTTGCGCCTCGGGAGATGAAGATAAGGAGGAAATTCTTGCTACGAAGCACTGTACACCTCCCAAGGTTTCAGCAATAGTGATGATCTGTTATCACATGTACCCAGTCGGGTCACACCGGCCATGAATGACTTGCTGTGTAAACCGTACGAAGCCTCGGAGATAACCACTACACTATTTCAAATGGCGTCGTCGAAAGTGCCCGGGTAGACGGATTCACTGCGGGGTTTTATCAGCGCCACTGGAACTTATTGAAAGATGACATAATTCTGGCAGTGCTTGATTTCCTGAATGGTGGTGAACTACCAGCTGGACTAAACGACACTTCCATTACGTTAATTCCAAAGGTACGTCATCCACAGAGTATTTTCACGACGTTGCACGACTATCTCGGTTACGAATATCTTGCGGGGCAGGTGGTCCACGGATTTTCTGGATGCGTCAGGTGCATGGATGACACAACGTATCGCCAGCTAGATAGAGATCCTGGGTCTTCAAAAACCGTGTTCATGGGACATCGAAGGTGGCTTCGCGACGATGTCCCGTGGAGGAAACGCAAGGATCTGTTCAATGGTGAAACCGAACTCCGAAGACGCCCGCGTACGAGGAGCGGCGAGGAAATAGACGGGCTGTTGAAAAATTAGAAAGATTGCCCACTGCCGGGAAAGAAGCAAAAGGCGCCAGAGCCGGGAAAGAAGCGAAAGGCGCCAGAGCCGCTGCTGAAGGTATGGAAAACGAGGTCTGTTTTCTGGGACTTGCTGTACTGGAAGATCCACTGTGTGCCTCACAGCCTTGATGCCATGCATATGACGAAGAACGTGTGCGAGAGTCTGCTTGGTACCCTGCTCAACATGCCAGAGAGGACCAAAGATGGGCCGAAAGCAAGGGCAAACTTGAAATCAATGGGCATCAGGCAGGAGCTTCACGCTAATGATGATGATGATGATGATGATGATGATGATGATGAGGCGAAGCAGGACACAGAAAGTCGTAGCAAAGGCAAAAAGGCCAAGAAGACCGGAAATGACTACCCTCCCGCGTGCTTCACTCTAAGTCAGGAGGAGATCAAGCAGATTTTCACCTGCCTCGTAGGAGTAAAACTTCCTTACGGTTACGCGGGGAAGATAAGCAGATACCTAGACCCAGCGAAGCAGAAGTTCAGCGGGATGAAGTCTCACGACTGTCACGTGCTGATGACGCGGATACTTCCAGTTGCAATCTGTGGGATCATGGATGCGCACGTCCGTGAAACGCTATTTGGCCTATGCAACTTTTTCGACGTCATCTCTCGGAAGTCGGTTGACGTGAGGCAACTCAGAAGGCTACATGAAGAGATCGTGATGATACTATGCGAGCTTGAGATGTACTTCCCGCCCGCATTCTTTGACTTTATGGTGCATCTGCTGATCCATATCGTGGAGGATATCATCCAACTCGGGCCAACGTTCCTGCACAACATGATGCCGTTCGAAAGGATGAATGGTGTCATCAAAGAATACGTTCGCAACATGTCACGTCCAGAGGGAAGTATATCTAGGGGCTTTCTGACCGAAGAGTGCATCTCCTACTGCACGAATTATCTAGGCATCGAGAACCCCGTTGGACTGCCCGTCAACAGGCACCTCAGCAGGCTCGCTGGATGGGGTCACCATGAGGGTCGCCGTGAAATGCATGTCGACTTTGAGGGTCGACTCGCCGACTTCGAAAAAGCAAACCTAGTCGTGCTACAACACATAGATGTGGTCGATCCTTGGGTGGTAGAGCACAAAACCTTTATTGAGAAGACGTACAATGACCGAGGCCAACAGAGGACGGACGGAGATATAATCAAAGAGCACAACTCATGTTTCACGCGTTGGTTCAAGTTGAAGCTTCTGTCGTACCCTTTACATGAGGATTCTTC
>NW_025236582.1:0-5203 GCF_018294505.1 Triticum aestivum | reverse complement strand
TCTCTCTCTCTCTCTCTCTCTCTCTCTCTGACCGGCCTATTTCTCTGTTGTCCAGGGTGGGCTCCTCCAGCGGCAAGGTGCTCCGGCAGTCCGGCATGAAGGTGCTCCGGCGTGCCCCTGTTGATCTCCTCCTCGTGCAAAAATGACATCAGCAACCAGGTATTGGTTCCCCTCCCTCCCACAATTGCATCTTCAGGAACAAATGCATGTTCTGTTACATATTTGGTTCAGTTTGCATCTGTCCATTAATTTGTAATTTTTTTTGAATCAATTGTGATGGACACAGCAGCAAGTGTATGAGATATGATCATGGATTTGGTTGGAAATAAGACTGGCGTAAATAAAAAACTGCATTTTGGAAAATGGGGACCCCCTGGTTTGGTTCTGTAACCTGGAGTTGGTACTTGACCCCCTGGTTGGAAATAAGGCCGCCCCATTTTTGCTCTGTTCTCAAATTATGTAGGGTTGTGTTATCAGGAGGGAACTTGACCCCCTGATTTGGTTCTGTAACCTTGAGTTGGTACTTGTTGACACTACTTTTGTTTCCGTTTTCGCTTGAAAAATAAATAAATGCATTTTGTCTACCCAGGTGTTCATGAGCTGCAAGAATACCAAACTAATGAAATAGCACGCTGGCTAAATAAAATACCAAACTAATAAATGCTTATCGTACAAATTTATGAAATGTAATGTTTCTCTTTTGGTTCTGTCTGAAATATGCAACAATGATTCAGGAGCTAGCAGCACTATCTACTTCGCAATGAACGAATGTTCTGCAGTTTTTATCCTATGGATTGATTTATTTTTACAAACATACGCAGGTCGTAGTAGTATGGCAAAGTAGGCGAGGCATTCTGAATCTACAGGATGTGTGACAGTTAAAACTTTAGTGGTAAGCAAATGATAAAGTTGCCCAGGTCATGTGCAAAGCGAGTCACCCGAGGCCTGAACATACATATAGAGGATTTGTTTGTTTCAAGTGGGGAAGGATATGATATCAAAGTGAACAAGAAAGCAGTGTTGAAGACGGACAGTAGTATACATACCTGCACCCTGTTGGCCTCTTTGGCGTTTCTGAGCATGTCGATGTTTTCCTCCCTAATGAAATGGCTTTGATCCCTAATCTCCACACCCTATTGCAGTGAACAGAGCGCGCACACACAGTCACACACACAAGATAATTCAGATGAAGTATGCCAAATTCTTCTCGGATGGACAACTTTGCTTGAGTATGAAATCCTGCTATAAAAACTGTATTCACTGCTGCTGCTGTTCTACTTGTGATGATGTTGCTGCTGTACTACTTGTGATGCTGTTGCTACTGCAGAGTTGATCATTATATTCACTGAATTTTGTCAACTTGTGATGTTGCTACTGTAGATCTTCTGAACTTGTGATCTTTTAAAATGACCCCTTTCTCCTGAAATGTTGATTAATTTCCGTTCCGGTTGAGAATGGGGCACTCCTAGGTCAAGAAAATTAGCAAAGGTCATGCCCAATTTTCTTGACCTAGAAGGTGCCCGATTCTCAACCGAAACAAAAATTAATCAACATTTATAGTTTGACCTAGAAGATGCCCAATTTTTTAACTCTAGTAGTGTTCTCCTGTTAAATGCAGTCTAGTTACTCCTGTTGTTGAGATTCACGATGTAAGCTCATAGTTTAAATGTTTGTTTAATAAGTAGATGCCAAAAGCAGAAACAGTTGTCCCTAAAAAGGATAAGTAGAAGAATACCTATAGGAGTAGATGGAAGATCATGGAGACATAACATAGATGTTCAGATTGTTTTTTTAGGAATACCAAGTTTAGATAGATAGATTCTGGTGCAAGCATCTATATAAATGCAAGAAAATAACAATCACAAGTGTACCTTCTTGATTTTGCAAGTGGACAACTGAAGGTCTCCATGGTCAAGTTTAGTAGGCTTTTTTCCTAGACTGCATTTAAGAAATAACTGTAGTAGCCTTTTTTCCTATTTAGAGCGAACATGGACAACAACAATGAGGCCGGCGGTTCGGGCAAGCAATTCTGGGAGCTGTCCCAGGAGATGGAGGAAGAACCTCACCGCTATGAGGACGCCGCGGAAGACACCGATCCCGACTACACAACCCCTAGTGGCGTCGGGGATGACACCACTGATGGTGCCGCCGAGGATGCTACCACTGATGATGGCAGCGCACGCATAGATGGCAGCCAACCGAAGAGGCAACGGAAGGACCGGCGCCCGAACGTGCTCGGCACCGTTAGGGATGAATTTACTGAAGTGTCCTCCAGTGGGCATCCAACAGCGCCCAAAGAATTAGTCAGTGGGTATGCGGGACAACTCGGGTGCATTCTCCGGAGCACCGTCTCGATCAACACCGAGAACCTAAGGCATCGTGACTGAGGGAATTTGCGCAACCTCCTCTTCATGAAGCTGCACAAACGATACAAGTTCCCCGGTGACTTCGCCAACACACGCCTCTCAAGTAATAAAGTGAACAGTGCCGCCCTCACGAAGATGAGCATGGCCGTGGCTACTTGGAGAGCCGCGGTGAAGAGAAGGATTCTAAGAGGTGATAGTTATGAGAAGATCAAGGAGACAAATCCTTCTATTAGCGAAGCTGACTACCGGGAGTTCAAGATCAAGTGCGAGAGCAACGCATCCGCAGAATCAAGTCAGTGGGGGAAAGATATGCGGAACTTGAACTTAGGGGTCCACAAACTCGGTCCCAGCGGTTACAGAGTGGCAGAACCTATATGGGACAAGGAGGACGCAGAGCATGCCGAGCAAGGCCTACCGCCCTCTTCGATAAATACCGTGAGAAGCAGACCAGGAACTATCTCAGGGCCCGGTACAAGGTGGACCCGGTAACAAAGGAGCTTACCACGGATCTGAAGACCAAGGCGCTTGAGCTTGTTCTGGTAAGGAATACACCCCCGTGTAATTAGCTCCATATGGTTGCATTCTAATTAATGAAGCCAAATTTCTAAATGGTTCACATTCCTTCCGCAGGACACTGAAAGCAGTAGCGTGGGGTCATCTTAGATCTCTCCTTGGGACACCACTTTAAATAGGGTGTTGAACGTAATGAAACACAAGAATAAGTTTAGGAAGCCATCGTCAGCTAGTCGTGTGGTCGGCAAAGGCTTGTCCACAAAATGGTCGGAATAATATAACGCTGGGCAAAAGGAGAGAAAGACTAGCTCGGAAAGCCAGGAGCGCGAGGTTCAAGAACTCAAGGCACAAGTGGCACAGATTCCGGAGATAGTCCAAGAGCAAGTGCGAGACCAACTGGGGGCGACGATCACCGCCATTATGCCTACCTTGGTTGAGGGGCTGCAGGCGTGGATTGCGGGCGGCCAACAGGGGCCGCCCCTGATTCCCAGCTTTAAGGGCAGCAACTCGCACAACGCGCTGACGCCATTGGTGTCTCCGGCGGAGGCGGCATTGGTGTCTCCGGCACCTGCGCCGGCATTGAAGCTTAATGCACCCGGGTGTGGGAAGAATGCGCCGGCCGGCACCTCGGCAGCAAGCGGCCCCTCCGTCACTTGCACGCCCGCCGTTGGCGGTGCCTCAACATTAGTCGAGCTCGACGCCATCACGGTAACTAAGCCTCGGCCGATGACTTCATCTCCTTCCCTTTGACTGGGAATCCCTAACACCCTATATGTTTTCGCAGGGCACCGCCGACGTTCCATGCACTCTCCTGCACTTCATGGACGGCGAGTTGATCGATGTCGCCAAGGCCCGAATCGTTCAACCGGGCAATCGCGTGTTCCACGGTAATCTGATGCCACCCACCGTGTATAGGGTTCAACTGGTTCGGGTGCTGCGGTGCTGCGACGACTTGTTACCTCCGTTTCGACCCCCTGGGGCCGACGAAGATGATGTGATGACCCTCAGCGCCTACTTAAGCTGGCCCCTGCTTTGGCGGAAGAGCCAGATTCATTTGGGGGCGGGGGACACCACCCCACAGACAACACCGCCAGTCGTGCCGGCGCCAAGCCATGCCAAGACCGCCGCAATGCTACCATCGTCAGCTGATCCGGACATGCATATGGCACAGGATCCGAACAACGATGACGATACATTTTCCAACATCGATAAGTACTTCAATGGACATGGGTACGATGACGAATTCTTGGGGCCTCCTTCTCAAGAACCCAACCCTGCAAAAGACGATCGCGATCTAGCTGGTACCACGGAGAAACCCAATTGCAACAGGCGTTGTCTGGCGTTCAGTTCTCAGGAGACGCCTCTAGTTGCCGCCTTCACCGAGCCTCAGATAGCTGAGGTGTGAAATATTATCAGCCCCAACACACTCAAGAAGGCGGTCTCTGAGCAGAACTCAGTCCCATTATAGCAGAAGAAGCAGAAGGGATGGAAAAGAAAAAGTAACAAGGGTGCGAGCCAGCCAGCACCGAGTAGGATCCATGCTCAAGACAGGCCACCTTCACCTAAGGATATCTCGAGGTGGGTGCATGTGGCGGGTAGGCCGATGCTACCGACTAATCTGCTCAATGCTGCAACCGGTGCTATGCGGAGTCTGCATGACAGTGTTCTTTCTATGGAGAAGCGGCGTCTCTCCGAGAATGATGTGGCATACCCGGTTTTCGTGGCGAAGGTGCCAGAGGGTAAGGGCTTTGTCAATAGCACCATCGGGGGTATGATCGTCCTGCGGTTTGATGACATCTTCGCTATGTTTAACCTTCATCCGCTGCACTACACCTTCATTCGGCTATTTTTGCTCAGTATGGAGATGCGGATCATTAGAGACAATACCCCGGACATCGTGATAGTCGACCCCTTCTACATGCGTGCCAAGATCTTAGGCAGCGCTGGGGACCGGCAAGTCGCGAGTTCATACCTCAAAGGCGTCATTCTGGCGAACCCAGATAAGTATAACTTCCTCGTGCCTTACTTTCCCGAGTAAGTCATCCCCTCACCGCCCCGTAACATATGATTTCTTAGATTTTGATCGTTTTTTCTAACATTCCGTGTTTTGTGCAGTGACACACATTGCACACTCATCCTCTTAAGCTCGAAATATTCCATGGCCACGTATTTCGACTCGGACCGTCAGTCGAAGAAAGACTACACAAATATCAAGAAAGTTCTTGATGATGCTCTCCCCGGCTATGCCAAATCTGGAGGCACCTTCAGGAGGCCAATTTGTAGGTACGGCAAGCACGTGTTCACCCACGTAACGATGTTCCCCT
>NW_025236581.1:0-5203 GCF_018294505.1 Triticum aestivum | reverse complement strand
GGGGTGGATGAACAGTGAGCATTGCCTGCGGTGTTTGGATGAATAGTTCCGGTGGGGGTGGATGAACAGGACCCCATGGTATTGCCTCTGGATGAACAGGACCCCGATCGATTGAGCCGGTTGGGGCTGGATGAACAGGACCCCGTGGAGGGCTGGATGAACAGTAGCCCGTGGAGGGGTGGTTGAACAGGAGTCTGTGGAGAGGGCTGGTTGAACAATAGCTGATGGAGTAGCGTGCGGCGGAGGCTGGATGAACAGGAGCCCGTGGATGAACAGTCGCAGGTGGAGGCTGGAGGAGGTGGATGGTGGATGAACAGTAGCCTGTGGAGGCTGGAGGAGGTCGACGGTGGAGATGAACAGTATCCCGTGGAGTCCCGTTTTGTGGTACGCCACAATCCTCACGATGAACAGGACCCCCATTTCAACCATAGCGCTCCAACACAAGTTTGTTTCCTCCGTCGGTATGCCACACCCCTCCCGATCAACATGACCCCGTTTCGACCGTACGAGGTCCAACACAAGTCTGTTTCCTCCGTTTTGCGGTACGCCAGACCCCTCCCGATGAACAGGATCCCATTTCGAACATGGCCGGTCGAACACAAGGCCGTTTCCTCCATTGTGTGGTAAGCCAGGCCTCGTTTCCATCGGCTATTCCGTCCAAGCCCTCCCAATGAACACGACGACGCATTCCGTTCCGACCTAGCCGGTTGGCTCCCCATGAACACGACGACAATGTCGTTTCTCCGTTCCGACCCAGCGATGTACACGAGCCCTAGCCATACGTATGCATGAGTAGGCGTTCGAGACCTCGCCTGTATGTACGTACGTGGCTGTATTTTCTTTCTTGCACCCTGGCCATTGTACGTACGTGTACATGCTACGTGCGCGCTTCTACTACAACACGTGCGCGCCTCTACATCGACCGGTATGTACGTACATGTTCGCGACCAGAATGACAATGCTACGTACACTTCGACCAGGTGGGTCCCGACTATCAGGCACTTCCTTGCGTGTGAAGATGTAGCTGGTGGGTGCCAGCAGTCAGGGGGACAAATCGTTTTTCTTTTGCCCGGACACACTTCCTGGCATGCGAAGATGCTGCTGGTGGGTCTCAGCAGTCAGGGGGGAACGTTTTTTTCATGAAATACAGTGGCCCATCCGGTAGGTCCCCGCTGTCAGCTGGAGGAATAATTATTTTGCACGTAATAAGGAGACACTTCCTTGCGTCCGTCGTGGACCCAGCTGTCAACCTCTCCACGTACAGTACTCTTCCAATGGAAGTCGTTCGTTGACCATGTTGACCACGTCGCGCCGAGAGCACCAGGGCGGTATACGATGGCGAGGCCCAGGAAGGGGACGACATGGAGTCGAGGAAGATGCGGCAGTGGAAGACCGCGTGGAGAGGAGTACGAAGGTTCCCTGGTTCGGCTGCGGTGTGAGGCTGCCGTCGCCGCAAGGTCTGGCCAACAGTGGGAATAGTAGGGACGGTGAGGCCTCCGCGGCAGCACAACCGACCACGGGAGGCAGGAGCATGCGGCACCACCGGCGCTGCTTTGGGCGGCTGGAGCACGAAAACCAGAGGTTGATGAAGCACTACGGCCGTTGGATGGACGTTGTACGGTCACTGGAGCTAGAATCGTTCATATTGACTAAGTTGACAAATCCCTCCATCCCCTTCAATTTAGTAGGCCAACAAGTCAGCCTCCCACCAAGGTGAGTCCTAGCTAGCAGGGGGAGTATTCATTTTTTTGTGCGTAAAAAGGAGGCACTTCCGGTGGGCCCGAGCTGACAGTAGGGGGAATGTTTTTTGCACGGAAGGTGGTCCCAGCTATCTGGTGGAGGAATCATTATTTTGCATGTAATAAGGAGGCATTTCCCAGTGTGGGCCCCTACTGTCAGCCTCTTCCGATGGGTGCTGTTTGTTGACCATGTTGACCTCGCCGCGCCGAGAGCACAAACGCGGTGGACGAGGGCGACGACCAGGAAGGGAACCACCCGGAGCCGGCAAAGCCACCATAGCGCATGCCCACGCTGAGGGAAGTATGAGCGCTGACTTGTCGGCTACCGGGTGAGGCTGACATTGCCGAAAAATAACAGGATGTGTTGGTGGTTAGAGGAATGGCCTGGCGGCAGCACAGCCAGCCACGAGAGGAGGGTGCAGATAGTCCCGCCGGCGCTGGTTTGTCAGCTGGAGCAGGAAGATCAAAGATTGAAGAAGCATGACGGCCGTTGGATGGACATCCAACAGTCACTGCTGTGTGTGGACTAAGTTGACAAAGCCTTGCTTACGCATCAAAAAAAATTAGGACAACGTCATCGTCAACCTAGTAGGCCTAGAAATCAGCCTCCAACTATGTGGAGAACAACATAGAGCCCATTAGCCATTATTTTCAATAATTTAAAGCCCATTTGTTAATTCTTAAGGATATTTGAAGCCCATATTATTTTTATCATCATTACAGACCATATATTATGGGCACTGCTAGAAAATTCAACGAAGTTTTGCATATTTCGGTGGGGTCCAAACTATTTTAATCACGAAATTTCGAGTCATGTTAAAAATAAATTTCAGAAAATTATATCAAAATAAATTTCAAAAAACAATTCTCCACAAAAAAAAATATGAATGAAATTTGGAATCTTAACTAGCAAGATGCCAGTTTGTTGCACAGAACATGAAGATGCATTTGTATGAGTAGTTTATCTTATGGGAGAAAAGATGATATTTTAATGTAATTGCCAGTTGGCTTTGGTTTTTATAAGAGTAGAGAGTAGAGAAATCCTGAAAAAAATGATATTTTAATGCAATTGCCGGTTGGCTTTGGTTTAAAAATTTACAACCCATTTTACAACTTATAGCCCATTTTCTGGGTAAGCCCATTTCTTACTACTTACATCCCTCCTCGCCTTGAAAGATTTGCAGCCCAGCAGCGCTAAGAAAAGAAAGTAGGCCTTGGTTTTGGTATTCTCCAAAAAAAGAACTGGGCTAGCCATTTTGAGGAAGAAAAAATATATCAACTGGGCTCGTCATGTGCTTAAATAAAGCGTAAGCGTGGGCTAGACGGGCCATAGCCCCCCACAGCGCGTAGTTGAGCTCCGTCTCTGAAACTAAAAAACAACTGGGCGAGCTGCTGGGCCCCTGGTGTTATCCGCTGGTTGTGTAATTTTCCCGTTTATTGATTAGATTTACAATGGCGTTGGACCTAGTTATCAAACAATTAGGAGGAAGTATTTTTTTGGCTTGTAATAACACGACACCTGCTTGCGAAATACAATGACCCTGGTGGGTCCCTACTGTCAGCCCTCCACGTACAGTCATCTCCTGATTCCTCTTGGTTGTTGGCCATGTTGACAATGCCAGATGGCAGAGGGCATAGCGAGTGAACCAAGGCGGAGAACAACGGCGAGGCCTCGGACGGGAATGAACAACAGCCGTGGAAGATGCGGCAATGTAGTGGCAGGTGGAGGGGATTACGAGGGCAACAACATGCAACTCAAGCATACAAATGGTACAAAAAGCCCAAGGATTAATTCTTCATCAAATTTTTAGACAAAACCCAGATTGAACATTACAGTAACATCTAACCCAACCACTCTTTTTTGTAGTCACAAACAAATGGATCGGTCTGATCCGTAAAATCAACATCCTGTGCAAAAAAATTTATTTCAGGATGACAACAACTTGTTCTAAATAGAAGCCGAGCACGTTTAGAAGCCGATTTGTCCACCTTAAAATTCTTTTTTTTCTGTTCAACATGTCCGTCCGTGAGAAATCTCTTGTGGTAAAAATTAAGCCTCATGGACAATAGTAACCTCGAATTCAACAAGAAGAATGTGACAAAGCTTCTATTTGCCTGGTTGGATGCATATCGTTCCATCGTTATTGTGGTCAAATGAATGTCATGAGAACTAAGAAAATCCTGGTGCTTATTACGCACCGATTGATTATATGTTTTGCTCCATGCGGTTCTGCCTAAGTAGACATGAAGATTGAAAACAGTTAAGGTCTGAAAAAATAGTATGTCGAAAGAACGATTGCTGAACAGTTAATTCTCGTACAATATATACGGGCTTTCAATGTGCATGAAATCATCACCTCTATGTATAAATTCTCTAGAGATCGAAAGCATCGCAGCAAGCAAATAATTATGTCCAGATCAAAACTAAACATTCTGGTATATATGATCTTGACAGAATCCAGCAGCATTGATAGGCTATCAATGGACGAACTCTTCATTGAGCATATAACATAATATTAGTACCCAAAGTGTACTCCAAGATGATATAAAATGTATGCGCACAAATGAAAAATGCAGCTTATGATTACAAATGTGTAGATGATAATATACCGTACCTGAAAAAGTGAGGAGCCAAACACCAACTCCTTGTGATCATTAAACGGGTCACGAATTACACCCAAGGTCTCCAGTTTGGGCCCAGAGATGACAGTTATTTGTGAAGGTGTATAACAATTATCAAGGAGCAACCTTTGAAGTGAAGGGGCATCTTTGATGATGAGCTGCTGTCCTTCAAAATAAATTCCAATGCTTTTAAGGTGAGGCGACTTTATTTGGAGACAGCTGATACGGATTTCTATTCCCAAAACAATCAGCAAGCGCTCCAGGGAAGGGCAACTGGAGCGGATGATGCTGCGTAGTGAGGCCTCCGACAGATAAACCACCGCAAGCGAAAGTTTTTTTTAGAAGTGGGAGTCGTAGCATTTGTACTAGATCATCTGGTAGATGGCACCAGGCGAAGCTAGCGGTGTGGAGAGAGGACGAAAACCGCGAGATGGAGAACGATGGTGTGTGCACGAATTCTTGGTGTGTTCGTGGTATGAAGCTTTTGTGGTAATGGTACAACTCAAACTACTGGAGTTTTCTGAATTCAGGGGATGTCAGCCAAGCATCCACCGTGCCGGGTATGGACAGCAGGTAGCGTGTTGGGATGCAGAGGCATTGAACGGGGCCCTGCTGGTGAGAAGAGAAGATGGCTCTGAGGAGATCAAATTCAGGACAGACAGATATCCGACGGCAGTCGAGATTGAGTGGCGCGGTGCACCATAGAGGGCACCACTGAGTTGAGAGGACTTGTGTGCGGCAACAATCCTTGGTGGGGAGAAGCGAGATGATCTCCTCAAGGATGACGTCCGGGAGATCGCTGATGCGGTCCACTAGAGATTCTACCGGTTCCTCAGATCCGG
>NW_025236580.1:4305-5204 GCF_018294505.1 Triticum aestivum | reverse complement strand
AATCACTACGGCACCCCAAAACGGTGAGTAATAGACCACGAAACGGGTCACAATCGACCAAAAACGCGAGTGTTGATGACCGACACGTAGACGCACCCCGGGGTTCGTCAATCGTGGAATTCACTTCGAGACCCAAAACTGAGTAATAGTCCAAGAAATGGATCAGAATCGGCCCACACTGCGAGTCCGGATGACCAACACGTAAGCACTCCTTGGGATTCGACAACCATGGAAATCGCTCTGGGACTCCAAAATGGTGATTAATAGTCCATGAAACACGTCAGAATCACCAAAAGCCGCGAGTGTTGATGACCGACACATATATGCACCCCGGGGTTCGTCAATCGTGGAAATCACTCTGGGACCCCAAATAGTGAGTAATAGTCCATGAAACGGGCCAGAATCGGCCAAAAGTGCGAGTATTGATGACCGGCACGTAAGTGCACCTTGGGGTTCAACAACTATGGAAATCGCTATGGGGCCCCAAAACGGTGAGTAATAGTCCACGAAATTGGTCAGAATCGACAAAAAACGAGAGTGATGATGACCGACACAATGACGCATCCCGGGGTTCGTCAATCGTTGAAATTACTCCGGGACCCCAAAATAGTGAGTAATAGTCCATGAAACGGGCCAGAATCGGCCAAAACTGCGATTGTTGATGACCGACAGGTAAGTGCACCTTGGGGTTCAATAACTATGGAAATCACTATGGGACCCGAAAACGGTGAGTAATAGACCACGAAACGGGTCACAATCGACCAAAAACGCGAGTGTTGATGACCGACACGTAAGTGCACCTTGAGGTTCAATAACTATGGAAATCACTACGGGACCCCAAAACGGTGAGTAATAGACCACGAAACGGGTCACAATCGACCAAAAATGCGAGTGTTGAT
>NW_025236580.1:0-1963 GCF_018294505.1 Triticum aestivum | reverse complement strand
GAGTATTGATGACCGACACATAAGTGCACCTTGGGGTTCAACAACTATGGAAATCGCTATGGGGCCCCAAAACGGTGAGTAATAGTCCACGAAATGGGTCAGAATCGACAAAAAACGAGAGTGTTGATGACCGACACAATGACGCACCCCGAAATTACTCCGGGACCCCAAAATAGTGAGTAATAGTCCATGAAACGGGCCAGAATCGGCCAAAACTGCGATTGTTGATGACCGACACGTAAGTGCACCTTGGGGTTCAATAACTATGGAAATCACTACGGGACCCCAAAACGGCGAGTAATAGACCACGAAACGGGTCACAATCGACCAAAAACGCGAGTGTTGATGACCGACACGTAGACGCACCCCGGGGTTCGTCAATCGTGGAATTCACATCGAGACCCCAAGACTGAGTAATAGTCCAAAGAAACGGATCAGAATCGGCCCACACTGCGAGTCCGGACGACCAACACGTAAGCACTCCTTGGGATGCGACAACCATGGAAATCGCTCTGGGACTCCAAAATGGTGATTAATAGTCCATGAAACAGGTCAGAATCACCAAAAACTACGAGTGTTGATGACCGCCACATATATGCACCCCAGGGTTCGTCAATCGTGGAAATCACTCCGGGACCCCAAACAGTGAGTAATAGTCCATGAAACGGTCCAGAATCGCCCAAAAGTGCGAGTATTGATGACCGGCACGTAAGTGCACCTTGGGGTTCAACAACTATGGAAATCGCTTTGGGCCCCCAAAACGGTGAGTAATAGTCCACGAAACGGGTCAGAATCGACAAAAAACAAGAGTGTTGATGACCGACACGTAGACGCACCCCGGGGTTCGTCAAGTGCTGAAATCACTCCGGGACCCCAAAATAGTGAGTAATAGTCCATGAAACGGGCCAGAATCGGCCAAAACTGCGATTGTTGATGACTGACACATAAGTGCACCTTGGGGTTCAACAACTATGGAAAACACTACGGGACCCCAAAACGGTGAGTAATAGTCCACGAAACGGGTCACAATCGACAAAAAATGCGGGTGTTGATGACCGACATGTAAGTCCACCTTGGGGTTCAACAACTATGGAAATCGCTACGGGGCCCCAAAACGGTGAGTAATAGTCCACAAAATGGGTCACAATCGACAAAAACCGCGAGTGTTGATGACCGACACGTAGACACACCCTGGGGTTCGTCAATCGTGGAAATCACTTCAAGACCCCAAAACCGAGTAATAGTCCAAGAAACGGGTCAGAATCATCCAAAACTACGAGTCTTGACAACGAACACGTAAGCACTCCTTGGGATTCGACAACCATAGAAATCACTCTGGGACCCCAAAACGGTGATTAATAGACCCCGAAACGGGTCACAATCGACCAAAAACGCGAGTGTTGATGACCGACACGTAGACGCACCCCGGGGTTCGTCAATTGTGGAATTCACTTCGAGACCCCAAAACTGAGTAATAGTCCAAGAAACGGATTAGAATTGGCCCACACTGCGAGTCCGAACGACCAACACGTAAGTACTCCTTGGGATTCGACAACCATGGAAATTGCTCTGGGACTCCAAAATGGTGATTAATAGTCCATGAAACAGGTCAGAATCACCAAAAACTGCGAGTGTTGATGACCGCCACATATATGCACCCCGGGGTTCGTCAATCGTGGAAATCACTCCGGGACCCCAAACAGTGAGTAATAGTCCATGAAACGGGCCAGAATCGGCCAAAAGGGCGAGTATTGATGACCGGCACGTAAGTGCACCTTGGGGTTCAACAACTATGGAAATCGCTATGGGGCCCCAAAATGGTGAGTAATAGTCCACGAAATGGGTCAGAATCGACAAAAAACGAGAGTGTTGATGACCGACACAATGACGCACCACGGGGTTCGTCAATCGTCGAAATTACTCCGGGACCCCAAAATAGTGAGTAATAGTCCATGAAACGGGC
>NW_025236579.1:0-5204 GCF_018294505.1 Triticum aestivum | reverse complement strand
CGGAAAGGGTTGAAATACCGAAGAAAAATGATGGTATGCCCGCTCCCGTCCAAAGGCCTAAAAGGACGAGAAATCCGGCTTCTCAAATCCCAAGTACTCGGGGACGCCCGACGAAAAAGGATAAGAGAGATTTATCACAGCCTGTCACCAAAGTACCCCAAATTGAAACGGGGAGCCAGTCGAGACCTGGCACAAGTACGGAAAATTCAGTGCACGAAATTCCGGACTTAAACTTTCCCATAGGGGAAACACCCAGCGGAGATGTGAGCGCACACATCGGCGCGGGAAATCTAAAGGACCTTGCTCCCATAATGGGAAATTTGGTAGAGCAAGTGTTTGCGCCTGATGCGCTCCATGACGAAATGGCCATAAATTATATTTATACGGGGGAGTCCCTGAACCGAGCAACGGTGATTGTCGACATCAACTTTGCTACGAAAATTGCCTCAATCATAGATCTTGACCCTGAGCCTAACACGCTCGCTGATTGCAAGAAAAGGTCAGATTGGAAAGATTGGCAGCAGGCAATTACTGCCGAATTATTATCTCTCAACAAAAGGAAGGTGTTCGGACCAGTTTGTCGAACTCCTCCCCACATTCGCCCTGTTGGCCATAGGTGGGTTTTTGTTCGAAAGAGAGATGAAAATAATAAGGTAGTACGGTACAAAGCAAGGCTCGTTGCTCAAGGGTTCACTCAACGACCAGGTGTCGATTTTGAGGAGACTTATTCCCCAGTCATGGATGGAGTTACCTTTAGATACTTGATCTCGATGGCAGTAAACATGGGCTTGAAAATGAATCTAATGGATGTTGTCACTGCTTACCTATATGGTAACTTGGATTCGAACATATACATGAAGGTTCCAGAAGGTATCCCTGTTCCGAACCATGATAGAGCAAATAGGGGTCTATACAGTGTTCAACTTCAAAAGGCACTGTACGGACTCAGACAGTCTGGTAGAATGTGGTACAATCGCTTAAGTGATTTCCTTCATGAGAAGGGCTACACGAGCAATAAAGATTGCCCATGTGTTTTTATACGGCGATCCCAAGATGGATTCTGTATAATCTCGGTGTACGTGGACGATTTAAACATAATCGGTACACCTGAGGATATTGAGGAAGCGAGTTCCTACCTGATGTCGGAATTCGAGATGAAGGATTTGGGTAAAACCAAGTTCTGTCTAGGTCTGCAACTTGAACATTTCCCTGATGGGATTCTAGTGCACCAGTCGGCCTACACCCAGAAGGTGTTGGAAAGATTTGGATTTGATAAGGCATATCCTTCTAAGACCCCGATGGTCGGAAGATCTTTACAGCCAGACAAGGACCCGTTCAGGCCAAAGGAAGAGGGGGAGGAAACTCTGGGACCAGAGGTTCCTTACCTGAGTGCAGTTGGAGCACCCATGTACCTCGCAAATTGTACACGGCCAGACATTGCGTTCGCCGTCAGTTTGCTTGCTCGGTACAGTTCTGAACCTACCAAAAGACATTGAAAAGGTGTCAAGGACGTCTTCCGTTACCTGCAAGGGACCAAAGATCTTGGTCTATTTTATAAGAGGAATCAAGACCTATCTATTATAGGCTATGCCGATGCTGGGTACCTGTCGGACCCGCATGATTGCAAATCGCAGACTGGATATGTTTTCCTTTGTGGTGGAACTGCGTTTTCCTGGAAATCGTCCAAGCAAACACTTGTGTCGACTTCCACGAACCACTCGGAAATCATGGCACTATTCGAAGCGTCAAAAGAGTGTGTATCGCTTCGGCGGATGATCGGCCACATTCAGCAGACATGTGGGCTGAACACCGTACAAACCCCTACCATTATCTATGAAGATAATGCTGCTTGTGTTGCACAAGTCCAGATGTTATGTGAAGAGTAACCTCACAAAGCATATTAGTCCCAAGTTCTTCTATGCACATGAGCTGCAACAGTTGAACGAGGTGAGAGTTTTGCATACTAAGTCCTGTGACAATCTTGCTGATATGTTCACTAAATCATTACCGGCATCAACCTTAGAGAGGTGTGTGCGTGGGATCGGTATGATGAGACTTAGAGAGATGCAAGGTTCAGGGGGAGAAATTTCACAAACTCGTCGCTAAAATCTCAATCCTGATGATCGAGTACTCAACTTGATGGTTGAGTGGATTGTACTCTTTTTCCCTTGAGTGAGTTTTCCTGATGTTTCTCACACGAGGTTTTTGACGAGGCAATTCGTGCAATACAACAACGTATACTGTGTGCTCTTTCTCCACATTTTTTCCCACTGGTTTTTTCGGAGTTTTGAGGCATGGATATACGGATAATTACCCAAGGGGGAGTGTTGGAAAACGGGTCAACCCGGAGGGGTGGCGGCGGCCGCGTGCAAAGCGCACGGGCCGGCCCCTCCCGTATCCCCTCTTTTGTTAAGTAGGTACTTATCCCTTGACCACCTACCCCCTATATAAAGCAACGAGGAGCCATCATTGTAACACCTGATCATTGATTAATAAAGCTGGTCTCCTCTATCTCCCTGTGTCACTTTTACTTTCGCATACTCCGACTACTTCGTCTACGACGCTCGCTCTCGCTCCGCAACCTCGGACCGGACTCGCCGGCGGAGTTGCGGAACAGAATGAAATGATCGTTCCTTGGGCATGTCGAGTTGGCGCCACCGATCGAGCGAGACCGCGAGAGGGAGGCCTTTTTGCTTTCGTTGATTGGGAGCGGGTCACTCACACACAAGGAGCACGCACGATGGCGTACAACCGCCCGCGAGGAGGAAGCGCAAAGCGGGGCCGGCCGGCAGGCAGGTGGTTCCATTTCCAAAACCGTGCCCGGTACGCCGTACACGCACGCACTGGCTGGGTCGGTCATGGGGGCTCTCCGTCCTTCCTTCCGTTGATCGACGACTAGGCGGAGAATTCCATCGCAAGGAATCAAAAAAAAAAAAACTATCGCAAGCAGGCTGGCATGGAGCATAGAGGCCATCTGTATGTGACCAAGAAGAACGACCACGTACTGTAATAGGGGTAATCTCGCCGCGGTTTCACGAGAACTATTATTGACCCCTTCCTTGAAATGAAAATACTACTGCCGGAAGAGCCGTCTGAGCACGTGGACGTTTTATTCGGTTCCGCCAGCACGGAATCGTCCGTTTTCGGGTGAATAATATTGTGAGCGCAGGCGTGCAGCCAGAACCGCCCGCGACCGCACTGCAGTGCTAGCTTTGGCGTTGGTCTTGTCACCTTTTGTCTTCTTGTCCTCTTGGAGGGTTGGCCTTGGCATCTTAATTGTCGTTCCCTAGCATTTGTTAACCATGCGTGGATAGTGTTACCAAAAAGACATGTGCGTATGAATATGATGAACCTGTTTTTTTTTTTGAGGGACTAATATGATGAACCTGTTTACAGATAACATGTTACATTTGAGACGCGCACTACTCATGGAGGCGGAACAGATAGGCATGCTTGAATAATTCTCTAGTCTCACCACCCCCCTTGAAATGGCAAATATGGACATTAAACACAAAGGCTCAAGTCTCCGAACTCCGATATGAAAATACCAAGGTGAACTTGGTTACACGCATATCGGCACCACACACAAAAAACTTAGTCGACCATTCTACTCACCATTCTACTCACGTGTGAAATTTCGTGAAGTAACCCGCAAAAAAATAAAAAAATATCGTGAAGTATTGACACATGTAGCTCCTCAGACAGTGGTTTTGAATATAATTTTGATTTTTTATCTGGATTTATCACGGGTGTCATTTCCCGCGAAACTTCATACGCGATATATATGTTCGAACAAAATCAGTTTTTTTTAAGTATTTTTTTGATTTTACTATTCTAACGAGTGCGTGTGGAACCATGTTCCAGTGCGTCCCCAGTACTTCAAATCAAAAAGGGTAATAACTAATGTGTGCCCCTTTTGCGGTTAGGCGCAACGAAGAAAGCAAAGTCTGGTTAATGCTTTGACAAATTCTGCTAGCAGCTCATGGGCATTGAAAATCAAGATTGAAGATCCTTGGCACATGGACATGACAAGGTGTGAATGTACGAACATATAGTATAGTTTTTCAGGACAGCAAGGCCTTTTCCTTTCCTATGCTAAAAGGCAGGCACTTATTTATTAAAGAGACCAAATCGGAATTTTAGAAGCCTCGTGGTAGTAGTTTGTTTCGAAAGAATGGCACACACCTAGACCAACCACGTAGGATAGAGCAGGCCATTGAACACATACGCGTGTATATCCATGTACAGTTACTCGTTAACAAAAAATTCGCAGGAGCAAATGTAAGATTTCACATTTCTTAGGCACAGGCATGTGTGCCGCTCTTATGATACTAGTCACATCATAGTACTACTATTAAGGAAATGGCAGATATTTGCAAAAAGAGAGGAAATTGTGCGTAAATCAAAATATCTACGTTTCTCTCTCTGAAAAACGTGTGTATAATCCTTGGACTACGGTGGTGTTTGTCGCAATGTCACTACTACATAATTACTCTACACTAGGCGCGTGAATGTACATCATTCCCTATGGGTGAAAATTGATCTACACCAACGCGTGCGCATTGGTTTTTATTGTGCTAAGAGTAACTCCAGCAAAGTCGCCATAAAATTTTCTCACTTGAATATATAGGGTGCGTATGGATCTTGCCAACATTGGTCCTGCCAACCATCCGCACACCAATTTTTTTGGTGATAAATCGGCCGTCAGCGCCACGCCAACGAATTGGCCACAAAATGAACGGGAGTTGCTGCTGGTGTTGGGGATCGTAGCAGAATTTTAAAATTTCCTACGCATCACCAAGATCCATCTATGTAGTATACTAGCAACGAGGGGAAATGAGTGCATCTACATACCATTGTAGATCGCGAGGGGAAGCGTTCTAATGAACGGGGTTGATGGAGTCGTACTCGTCGTGATTCAAATCACCGATGACCGAGTGCCGAACGGACGGCACCTCCGCGTTCAACACACGTACGGAGCATCGACGTCTCCTCCTTCTTGATCCAACAAGGGGGAAGGAGAGGTTGATGGAGATCCAGCAGCACGACGGCGTGGTGGTGGACGTAGCGGGGATCTCGGCAGGGCTTCGCCAAGCTTCTGCGAGAGGGAGAGGTGTTGCAGGGGGAGAGGGAGGCGCCAGGGGCTGTGTTGCTGCTGCCCTCCCTCCCCCCACTATATATAGGCCCCCTGGAGGGGGGGCGCC
>NW_025236578.1:0-5204 GCF_018294505.1 Triticum aestivum | reverse complement strand
GGAACGACCACTTTCGT
Organism: Triticum aestivum; assembly: GCF_018294505.1. Lineage (NCBI taxonomy): Eukaryota > Viridiplantae > Streptophyta > Magnoliopsida > Poales > Poaceae > Triticum > Triticum aestivum. Next base: position 5,187 of record NW_025236578.1, on the reverse strand, counting down.
TACATTTTACAACCTATTTTGGGGGACATGCAATTGCAGTCAAACGTGACACTTGCAGTTGCATGCCTAGTCTCAGATATGCAACTGCCCCCTCTCCCGTCGCTAATCTAAAACAAATGTTAGTTGCAGTCATTTGAGTAGACATGCAATTGCACTCGAAGACGACACTTGCAGTTGCATGCCTAGTGTTAGACATGCAACTGCGTGTCTCTCTAGCCGTTCTCCGATAAAACAAAGTTAGTTGCAGTCGAGGGCGACACTTGTAGTTGCATGCCTAGTATCAGACAGACAACTTCACCATCTATCACCGCCCACCACCGAAGAACACCAGGTGAACCTTCCACAGATTGTTGTCTGCAACAAAGCTTCTCCACCATCTTCCATGTGTTGCACTCTGTTGAGGACCCTCACTTTGCACTGTACGATCATGAACTGGCCTCAAAATGTGAGATTCTCTGATGTTACCGTTGTCGGAACAACCACTTTCGTTACATTTTACAACCTATTTTGGGGGACATGCAATTGCAGTCAAACGTGACACTTGCAGTTGCATGCCTAGTCTCAGATATGCAACTGCCCGCTCTCCCGTCGCTAATCTAAAACAAATGTTAGTTGCAGTCATTTGAGTAGACATGCAATTGCACTCGAAGACGACACTTGCAGTTGCATGCCTAGTGTTAGACATGCAACTGCGTGTCTCTCTAGCCGTTCTCCGATAAAACAAAGTTAGTTGCAGTCGAGGGCGACACTTGTAGTTGCATGCCTAGTATCAGACAGACAACTTCACCATCTATCACCGCCCACCACCGAAGAACACCAGGTGAACCTTCCACAGATTGTTGTCTGCAACAAAGCTTCTCCACCATCTTCCATGTGTTGCACTTTGTTGAGGACCCTCACTTTGCACTGTACGATCATGAACTGGCCTCAAAATGTGAGATTCTCTGATGTTACCGTTGTCGGAACGACCACTTTCGTTACATTTTACAACCTATTTTGGGGGACATGCAATTGCAGTCAAACGTGACACTTGCAGTTGCATGCCTAGTCTCAGATATGCAACTGCCCCCTCTCCCGTCGCTAATCTAAAACAAATGTTAGTTGCAGTCATTTGAGTAGACATGCAATTGCACTCGAAGACGACACTTGCAGTTGCATGCCTAGTGTTAGACATGCAACTGCGTGTCTCTCTCGCCTTCTCCGATAAAACAAAGTTAGTTGCAGTCGAGGGCGACACTTGTAGTTGCATGCCAAGTATCAGACAGACAACTTCACCATCTCTCACCGCCCACCACCGAAGAACACCAGGTGAACCTTCCACAGATTGTTGTCTGCAACAAAGCTTCTCCACCATCTTCCATGTGTTGCACTTTGTTGAGGACCCTCACTTTGCACTGTACGATCATGAACTGGCCTCAAAATGTGAGATTCTCTGATGTTACCGTTGTTGGAACGACCACTTTCGTTACATTTTACAACCTATTTTGGGGGACATGCAATTGCAGTCAAACGTGACACTTGCAGTTGCATGCCTAGTCTCAGATATGCAACTGCCCCCTCTCCCGTCGCTAATCTAAAACAAGTGTTAGTTGCAGTCATTTGAGTAGACATGCAATTGCACTCGAAGACGACACTTGCAGTTGCATGCCTAGTGTTAGACATGCAACTGCGTGTCTCTCTAGCCGTTCTCCGATAAAACAAAGTTAGTTGCAGTCGAGGGCGACACTTGTAGTTGCATGCCTAGTATCAGACAGACAACTTCACCATCTATCACCGCCCACCACCGAAGAACACCAGGTGAACCTTCCACAGATTGTTGTCTGCAACAAAGCTTCTCCACCATCTTCCATGTGTTGCACTCTGTTGAGGACCCTCACTTTGCACTGTACGATCATGAACTGGCCTCAAAATGTGAGATTCTCTGATGTTACCGTTGTCGGAACGACCACTTTCGTTACATTTTACAACCTATTTTCGGGGACATGCAATTGCAGTCAAACGTGACACTTGCAGTTGCATGCCTAGTCTCAGATATGCAACTGCCCGCTCTCCCGTAGCTAATCTAAAACAAGTGTTAGTTGCAGTCATTTGAGTAGACATGCAATTGCACTCGAAGACGACACTTGCAGTTGCATGCCTAGTGTTAGACATGCAACTGCGTGTCTCTCTAGCCGTTCTCCGATAAAACAAAGTTAGTTGCAGTCGAGGGCGACACTTGTAGTTGCATGCCTAGTATCAGACAGACAACTTCACCATCTCTCACCGCCCACCACCGAAGAACACCAGGTGAACCTTCCACAGATTGTTGTCTGCAACAAAGCTTCTCCACCATCTTCCATGTGTTGCACTCTGTTGAGGACCCTCACTTTGCACTGTACGATCATGAACTGGCCTCAAAATGTGAGATTCTCTGATGTTACCGTTGTCGGAACGACCACTTTCGTTACATTTTACAACCTATTTTGGGGGACATGCAATTGCAGTCAAACGTGACACTTGCAGTTGCATGCCTAGTCTCAGATATGCAACTGCCCCCTCTCCCCTCGCTAATCTAAAACAAGTGTTAGTTGCAGTCATTTGAGTAGACATGCAATTGCACTCGAAGACGACACTTGCAGTTGCATGCCTAGTGTTAGACATGAAACTGCGTGTCTCTCTAGCCGTTCTCCGATAAAACAAAGTTAGTTGCAGTCGAGGGCGACACTTGTAGTTGCATGCCTAGTATCAGACAGACAACTTCACCATCTATCACCGCCCACCACCGAAGAACACCAGGTGAACCTTCCACAGATTGTTGTCTGCAACAAAGCTTCTCCACCATCTTCCATGTGTTGCACTCTGTTGAGGACCCTCACTTTGCACTGTACGATCATGAACTGGCCTCAAAATGTGAGATTCTCTGATGTTACCGTTGTTGGAACGACCACTTTCGTTACATTTTACAACCTATTTTGGGGGACATGCAATTGCAGTCAAACGTGACACTTGCAGTTGCATGCCTAGTCTCAGATATGCAACTGCCCCCTCTCCCGTCGCTAATCTAAAACAAATGTTAGTTGCAGTCATTTGAGTAGACATGCAATTGCACTCGAAGACGACACTTGCAGTTGCATGCCTAGTGTTAGACATGCAACTGCGTGTCTCTCTAGCCGTTCTCCGATAAAACAAAGTTAGTTGCAATCGAGGGCGACACTTGTAGTTGCATGCCTAGTATCAGACAGACAACTTCACCATCTATCACCGCCCACCACCGAAGAACACCAGGTGAACCTTCCACAGATTGTTGTCTGCAACAAAGCTTCTCCACCATCTTCCATGTGTTGCACTCTGTTGAGGACCCTCACTTTGCACTGTACGATCATGAACTGGCCTCAAAATGTGAGATTCTCTGATGTTACCGTTGTCGGAACGACCACTTTCGTTACTTTTTACAACCTATTTTGGGGGACATGCAATTGCAGTCAAACGTGACACTTGCAGTTGCATGCCTAGTCTCAGATATGCAACTGCCCCGTCTCCCGTCGCTAATCTAAAACAAGTGTTAGTTGCAGTCATTTGAGTAGACATGCAATTGCACTCGAAGACGACAGTTGCAGTTGCATGCCTAGTGTTAGACATGCAACTGCGTGTCTCTCTAGCCGTTCTCCGATAAGACAAAGTTAGTTGCAGTCGAGGGCGACACTTGTAGTTGCATGCCTAGTATCAGACAGACAACTTCACCATCTATCACCGCCCACCACCGAAGAACACCAGGTGAACCTTCCACAGATTGTTGTCTGCAACAAAGCTTCTCCACCATCTTCCATGTGTTGCACTCTGTTGAGGACCCTCACTTTGCACTGTACGATCATGAACTGGCCTCAAAATGTGAGATTCTCTGATGTTACCGTTGTTGGAACGACCACTTTCGCTACATTTTACAACCTATTTTGGGGGACATGCAATTGCAGTCAAACGTGACACTTGCAGTTGCATGCCTAGTCTCAGATATGCAACTGCCCCCTCTCCCGTCGCTAATCTAAAACAAATGTTAGTTGCAGTCATTTGAGTAGACATGCAATTGCACTCGAAGACGACACTTGCAGTTGCATGCCTAGTGTTAGACATGCAACTGCGTGTCTCTCTAGCCGCTCTCCGATAAAACAAAGTTAGTTGCAGTCGAGGGCGACACTTGTAGTTGCATGCCTAGTATCAGACAGACAACTTCACCATCTATCACCGCCCACCACCGAAGAACACCAGGTGAACCTTCCACAGATTGTTGTCTGCAACAAAGCTTCTCCACCATCTTCCATGTGTTGCACTTTGTTGAGGACCCTCACTTTGCACTGTACGATCATGAACTGGCCTCAAAATGTGAGATTCTCTGATGTTACCGTTGTCGGAACGACCACTTCCGTTACATTTTACAACCTATTTTGGGGGACATGCAATTGCAGTCAAACGTGTCACTTGCAGTTGCATGCCTAGTCTCAGATATGCAACTGCCCCCTCTCCCGTCGCTAATCTAAAACAAATGTTAGTTGCAGTCATTTGAGTAGACATGCAATTGCACTCGAAGACGACACTTGCAGTTGCATGCCTAGTGTTAGACATGCAACTGCGTGTCTCTCTAGCCGTTCTCCGATAAAACAAAGTTAGTTGCAGTCGAGGGCGACACTTGTAGTTGCATGCCTAGTATCAGACCGACAACTTCACCATCTATCACCGCCCACCACCGAAGAACACCAGGTGAACCTTCCACAGATTGTTGTCTGCAACAAAGCTTCTCCACCATCTTCCATGTGTTGCACTTTGTTGAGGACCCTCACTTTGCACTGTACGATCATGAACTGGCCTCAAAATGTGAGATTCTCTGATGTTACCGTTGTCGGAACGACCACTTTCGTTACATTTTACAACCTATTTTGGGGGACATGCAATTGCAGTCAAACGTGACACTTGCAGTTGCATGCCTAGTCTCAGATATGCAACTGCCCCCTCTCCCGTCGCTAATCTAAAACAAATGTTAGTTGCAGTCATTTGAGTAGACATGCAATTGCACTCGAAGACGACACTTGCAGTTGCATGCCTAGTGTTAGACATGCAACTGCGTGTCTCTCTAGCCGTTCTCCGATAAAACAAAGTTAGTTGCAGTCGAGGGCGACACTTGTAGTTGCATGCCTAGTATCAGACAGACAACTTCAC
>NW_025236577.1:0-5207 GCF_018294505.1 Triticum aestivum | reverse complement strand
AAGCGTTTGCAAAATAGCCCTAACATGATTAAGATGCTCTTTCATGGTTTTGCTAAACACAAGAATTTCATCAAAGTAAACCACAACAAAGACTCCAATATGAGGTCGAAGCACAAAATGCATAAGACGCATGAAAGTACCGGGAGCTTCCGATAAACCCATTGGCATAGCTAACCACTCATACAAGCCAAATTTGGTTTTGAAAGCAGTTTTCCATTCATCACCCTCTTGTATGAGAATTTGATAATAGCCACTTTTAAGATCAATTTTTGAGAAAAAGGCGGCTCTGCTAAGTTCATCAACCATATCATCTAGTCGAGGAATGGGATGCCTATAGCGAACGGTAATAGCATTTATAGGTCTACAATCGCAACACATGCGGAAACTTCCATCTTGCTTAGGCACAAGTATAACGGGAACGGCACAAGGACATAAGCTTTCACGTACATGACCGTTGTGGATTAGTTATTGTACTTGTCGTCGGATCTCCTTAGTTTCTTCGGGGTTGACGCGGTATGGAGCTTTGTTTGGAAGGGGCGCTCCGGGGATGAGGTCGATTCGATGCTCAATGCCTCGTAGAGGAGGTAGACCAGGAGGTAGCTCATCGGAAAAACATCCTGGAACTCCTGCAAAAGAGATTCAAACACTTAAGGTAGCTCGTGAGAGGTGTTAGCGTTTGGTTCCCCATCTTTGCACACAAGGAGAAAGTGCATAACACTCGATGGGTTCTCACACACTTCTCTCATCTCACTTTTTGTGGAAAATAGGACTAGGTTTTTCTCTCTAGGCGAATAGGCGCTCAAGTTTGGCCTGTGGCTCTCACTCACTTTTTGGTGGATCTCTTTTTCACTCTTCTCTCCACGATGGGTGGCTTGCTTGTCGGCTATCACTTGACTAGGAGAAATAGGTCGTAGCATATATTCCTTCCCTTTCATCTTGAAACTATAGTGGTTGGTACGCCCGTTGTGGAAGACACCACGGTCGAATTGCCATGGTCGACCAAGAAGGAGGTGGCAAACGGTCATTGGGACCACATCACACTCCAAAGTGTCTTCACATGCACCAATTTTGAAGGAGACTTGGACCGTATGCTAAACTAGGATAGTGCCGAAGTCACTTAGCCATTGGACTTTGTAGGGGTGCAGGTGCTTCATCTTGATCAATTGAAGCTTGGAGCATAGTTCTTCACTTGCCAAGTTGTGGCAACTACCTCCATCGTTGATGACCTTGACGGATCGTCCATTGATGCCGGCCTTAGTGTGGAAGATGTGGCATATTTGGTCTTCTTCTTGTTGATGTTGAAGAGTCAAGACCTTGGAGACAACAAGAGTAGGGCTCGTATCCTCATCACAAAAGACTTGATCATCTTCATCCTCGTTTAGGCGCCGGTGCATGGCCACTTGCTCAAAGCTTCCATCCCCTCATCACTCATGGAGTCATATGTGCCATCGTCGTTGAGGATCATGGTGCGCTTGTTTGTGCATTCATAGGACTTGTGGCCTCGGCCGCTGCAAGTGAAACACTTGAAGGAGCTTGTCTTGACGGTCTCATCGGTTGGAGTAGATGATGAAGCACGCGGCTTGAAGTTGCTTGTAGTAGGAGGAGGACAACTTGAACTTGTTGAATTTTTCTTGTAACTTGACTTGTCGTCGTTGCTTGGAGAAGGCTTGGTTGATGCAGTGGTTGGAGGAGTTGTTGAAGCTTGGTTGTTGGAGAAACCGTAGGTCTTGGATGAGTACTTGGCGTATTTGAAGTCATCTTGCACTTGACGTTCCGCCTTGGTCACTTGATGCACGAGCTCGATCAGGTTGGAGTAGGGTTGGAAATGGGCGATCTTCTTGATGGGATGATTGAGTCCATTCAAGAAACGTGCCATTGTTTGCTCATCATCTTCCTTGACATTGGCTCGAATCATGGCTATCTCCATTTCCTTGTAGTATTCTTCAACACTCTTTGTTCCTTGCTTGAGGAGTTGGAGTTTCTTGAAGAGGTCGCATTGTAGTAGGTGGGCACAAAACATGCTCGCATGACATCCTTGATTTGAGCCCAAGTGGTGATTGGTGGTTCACCTCTTGCTTGTCGGCGCTCAAGGATTTGTTCCCACCATATGAGCACATAGTCTTGGAACTCAAGTGATGCCATAGCAATCTTCTTCTCTTCCTCATAGTTGTGCAAACGAAAGATTTTGTCGACCTTCAATGCCCATGAAAGGTACTCTTCGGGGTCATTGCTTCCATTGAAATTGGGCATGGTGAATTTTAGCTTTCCATAGTGTTGCTCTTCATTGTGTTGTTGGCGATGGTGATGATGACGCCCTTGACATGGAGGGTAATCGTCCTCATGTTGCTCTTGGCGTGGAGGAAGTCCATGATCAACTTGCTCTTGTTGAACTTGAGGTTGAGGTGGGGCTTGATGAGCTTGTGGAGGAGCTTGAGGAACTTGACGTTGCACTCGCGGTTGGTAGTTCCTCTCTTGGATTTCTTCTTGAAGGGCTTCCTCTTGATTGCGCCGTTCGCAATTGCGGTTGGCGATGGCTCGACTTGATTCTTGGAGGGCACATTGCGCCTCAAGGGCTTGCGCTTCCCGTTGTTGTTGTTGAAGTCGTTGAGCCTCGGCGTCTTGTTCCTCTTGGTGTAGACGCGCTCGTTCTTCTTCTTGGTGCCATTGTCGTTGTCGTTCTTGATCTTGAGCAAAAGCGACTTGGTTTGAGTGAGGGCGAGGGACTTGCTCATCGACTTGCTCTTATGAATGCTTTTCATGTAGCGGGTTGCGAGATGCATGACAGTCTTGACGCGCGGCCCGTCGAAGAGTGTTCGACGATGGTGTACTTGAGCCGGAGAAGGAGTCGTTGGAATTTCGACTTGAGTGGCTCCGTCTTGAGTATGAAGAAGTTGAAGGAGGCCGTGATGCGGAGCATCCCTCGCTCATCCCCATGGATGTACCTACATCTCCCTCAACCCCACTTGGTCCCATGACAAGAGCTAGAGCAAAGGCTATCGAAGATAAGGTGAACTCGCTCCTCTCCGAACTCCCTCTCTCTACTCATGAGACGTGGCTACTACATCATCGGAGACTCTGTGTGTGATCAGGTACTTAGAGGAGAGCCACGGGACAGATACACCTAACGGCCAAGGTGGCAAGGACACCAAGCAGGAACATCAAGAAGAAGAGCTACTTGGGAAGCTACAGGCATCGGACTACCGGCCGAGCCCGGACGCCCGACCCCTGAAGGTTGCTACAGCCGAGAGAAGGAAGGCCAGCCAGAGCTACAGGCATCGGACGACCGGGCCGGCCCGGACGTCCGTCGACTCCCAGCGAAGCAGACGACTGGCCGCACCGGACGTCCGGCAACTGGACACCCGAGAGGATATTAACAGAAGATCGAAGCCTCCGTACGTCCGTCAAACCTGCACCCGAGCATAAATAGCGGATGTCCGATCCTACCGGACGTCCGGACCTCCGCGGGCGACCGGACGACCGGTAGAGACCGTCTGTTGCCTGTGTGACCGCAACCTCGGGTTGATGCCTTTGTACCCCTTCACTTGACCCCCCCCATTTGCACTATGACTATAAATAGAATCTCCCACCTCCTAGCTAGGGTTAGCATTGTGATAGCTCATGTGAGATAGAGCATTGCTCATCCTTACCAGATCTACTCCACGTGAGGGACCGTGCCTCTTCGGAGAAGATCCATCCGGATTCAAGGCCTCCATCCGAACAAGACAATCAAGACCTCCTCACGGAGAAGAACAGTTACTCTTGTATCTTCCTTTGTTGACTTTGGATCTTGTGTTACCTTGTGCTTTCGGTGATCTAGCCCTTGTGTGATCAATTACTTGTCGGTTGAGTGTTTCTCCCCATTTCTCCCCGTGATTATCCTAGTGCTCTTTCGCGCGTTCTTCGTGTTTCCTCATAGGATCCACTCCAAACGTGAAAGATCGGCCCCATAGGGTTCCGCCCAACATCATCTTGGTATCATGAGCCATGTTGATCACGTTTTTGGAGCCCCTACCCCGTGTTTTTTAGCTTGATTTTGTTGTTTTCTTCCTAAATCTGAAAATCCCCACCAAACATAGCACCAAATTTTTTTTGTGATTTGTTGGTGAGTTGAAATTTTGTTGGATTTTGATGTAGGGCGGAACCCTAGGGGCCGATCTTTCACGTTTGGAGTGGATCCTACGGGGAATCACGAAGACCACGCGGAAGCACAAAGGGGAAACACGGGGAAAACAAGAGGGAATCATGAAACCGACAAGGAATCAATCACACAAGTGCTAGATCACCGAAAACAAAGAGTAACACATGATCCACAATCAACAAAGGTAAGGATACAAAGGAACCGTTCTTCTCCGTACGGAGGTGTTGAATCCACGAGGGGATCTTCCCGTAAAGGGGTCTTGAATCCAAGTGGATCTTCTCCGAAGAGGCCGTGGTCTCTCACGAGGAGGAGATCCGATGGATGAGAGAGGCTCTATCTCACAAATGAGCTAAATCAACACTGACCCTAACTAGCAGGAAGTGGGGGAGTATATATAGGCCTTAGCCTCGAAGGGGTAAGTGAGAGGGATACATGGGCCCTTGTCCCGTTCACTGTGCGCAGACAGGCGCCGGATGTCCGGGCTGGGGGTCGGATGTCCGGGGCTTCGCAACGGGCCGGATGTCTGGGCGGGAAGGCCGGATGTCCGGGCTGGCCTGCGTGCCCTGCGGTTTCTCTTTGGACAGGCGGGGTCCGGACGTCCGGGCTGGGGGCCGGATGTCCGGCGGCTCGGGAAGAGTCGGATGTCCGGGCCTCTGGCCGGATGTCCGGGCTGACGGGGTTCAGCTTCTGGACGCGTTATGTGATGGGCACCGGATGTCCGGGCTGTGGTCGGATGTCCGGGCTGTGGCCAGATGTCCGGGCTTGCAGGAAGGGCCGGATGTCCGGGGCCTGTTGCAGCTGGCTCTTCTTCCTTCTCCTCTTCCATGCTTGGCCTTTGTCCTTTGATTCTCCATGGTCATCTCGGTTGTACCTGAGTATAGGCAAGGTCCATGCATGAGGTAGTAGCCATGTCTCACACATGGAAAGTGACGGTTCGAACAGGAGTGAATTCACCTTGTGTCCAATGGCGCATAGTCGAGGTCTCATCTTATGTATCCTTGGGGCTTGGAGAGTAGTCGGAGTGTACATGGGGATGAACGTGGGATGCTCCGTATCATCACCCCCCCCC
>NW_025236576.1:0-5208 GCF_018294505.1 Triticum aestivum | reverse complement strand
GGTAAACCGGGATGTAGCGGGCTAACAGGACTCCGGTACTCAAAGCGTGACATTTCCCCGAAGGGACAGACACAGGAACGAAGAAGGACACATGCCGGCCAGCCTAAGTGTTCCAGAGCAGTAGCAAGCTACCATGGCTCAGCGGTAACACTAGGAGACATTTCCCGGTAAGAGAGGCTACTAAAGATAAACAACTAGATAGTCAGATCCCACACATACCAAGCATTTCAATCATACACACAATATGCTCGATATGTGCAAATACAACGAAGCATCACAACATGACTCTATGACACAAGTACTTTATTTAAGGCTCAGGGAGCCATACATAACATTCACAAAGGTACGGGTCTCACGACCCAACATACAAGTCATACAATCATACAAGCCAGCAACGGAAGTACATTGTCTGGGTACAGACAACTAGTAAAATAAAAGAGGCTTGGAAGCCTAACTATACTACGTGGTCCATCACAAGCTCAGGGTCACCACCTGGGTCTTTAGCCTACTCGTTGATGTCAACGTCTACATAGAACCCATCAGAAGGGGTTGCAGCGTCTTCTGTAAAAATGTAGATTATAGCAACATGAGTACAAAGGTACTCAGCAAGACTTACATCAGATCCTACATACATGCATAGTATCAAGAAGGGTTGGTGGAGTTATTGCAGCAAGCTAGCTTTAACTCTTGGCTAGACTATCCTACGATACACCAACTTGAAATGTTTTGCGCACACGAGTCCACTACTCACCACTTCAATACACTACCGAGGATCCACCTCCGTCTTCCTACGGAAGAGCCATCCTCGGCACTCACACTTATCTTGAGGCTTTTAGTAGTTTCCATTTACTTGTCTATGAACTGTATAGGCAACCAAGTAGTCCTTTACCGCGGACGCGGCTATTCGAATAGATCATGATAACCCTGCAGGGGTGTACTTCTTCATACATGTTTCCACCACTTAGCATGTGCACACGACATGTGCTCGGCAGACTTCAAGCGAAAGCCGACGTGGGTGTAGACCACGACCTACCTAAACACTTAAGCCTCTAGTCCAGGTTTATCGCCTATTCAGGTTCCATCCGCAGGGAGTCCGGCCGAGGTTTCCCATACGGCCCCGAACGATGTGAACAGGGTTCCCGAGATACCTAACGGGTATTCGGTACACCCGGCCACGTACCTACCGCATCACAGCCCACCCCTACGGTCAGCGCTGTCCACGGCCTCCATTAGGCTACAAACACCAGAAACTACTTGCAACTCCTGGACAGAGAGCTAGGGTGAATAAGAAGTCGAGCGGGGTCATATTTCAGGGCCCAATGCATGGTAGTAGCTGTATCTTAAATCACACATACAGATCTCAGTGCTTAAGGTCGGCTTCAATGAAACAACCCACCATGCACTCCTACATGGCCTCTCATCGATACCTTTACCAAATCGTGTTCACCACACCACTCTCATTACCGACATAATCATTTCACTCTAGCCCATCACCCAGATGAACCAGACCTGACACGACTCTAAGCATAGCAGGCATAGCAAGGTAGGAACAACACATACACATGGCTCAATCAACTCCTACACATGCTAGTGGGTTTCATCTAGTTACTGTGGCAATGACAGGTCATGCAGAGGAAATGGGTTCAACTACCGTAGCACACAGCAGTTTGAATCGCGTTGTCTTAATGCAGTAAAAGAGAGCAGGAGCGAGAACATGGGATTGTATCGATATGATCAAATGGTTGGTTGCTTGCCTGATGGTTCGATGCTCGGATATGATTCTTCGTTAGGGTAATCACGGTACTCCTCGGAGACAGAACCTGTCGCAAAGGACATCGATACACAAGCATCACCAAACAATGTGCAACAATATGATGCATGCATGAAACATGGCAATATGAGTGTGTTGGGCTAATGCAACTAAAACCAGAGGGGTTTGAACAAATTTGAATCAAGGATTCAAATTTCAAACTCAAACATGGCCTCTTTAAGTGCTTTTCCTTATTCTTCTTAAAACATCAATTTAACTTGTTTGATCATGCATGAAAATAGTACAGATGGATAGATTGGATTTTTCTGATCATTTTTCGTATATAATTTGTCCAATTTGGAGTTACAGAATAAAAGTTATGAATTTTTGAAGTTTAATTAATATTCTGGAATTTCCTGATTTAATTTAAATCCAGAAAAATCAATTACTGCGTCAGCCTGACGTCAGTGTGACGTCAGCAGGTCAACGGAACAGGTCTAGGTCAAACCTGACAGTGGGTCCCGCATGTCAGGGTGATTAATTTAATTAAAAGTTAATTAAAACTAATCCTGTTTAATTAACAGGGCTGGGCCCCACCTGTCATTGACTCAGGGGAGTCAACCAGGGCCCACCCGTGGTCAAAGTCAAAGTCGGCTGCCGGCGTTTAGCCGCCGGCGAGCCCGACGCGGCGGCGGGAGTGGTTTTGGCCATTTCGGCCACCAGAGGGGCCGCGGAGACCACCGGAGTGGAGCTGAGGACGACCCGCAGCTCTTGGCGGAGTCCGTTTGGGTCGGGGTGGCCGGAGTCGACGGCGGCGAGCTCGGCTGCGGCCGCCGGGGTTCGGTCGTGCACGGGAATGGGGTTGGAGCTCGAAGTCGAGCAAAGCGAGGCGCTAGGAATGCTCTACGGGGTCTTGCAAACTTGTTGGACTCGCCGGGGTGACCAAATGGTCACCGGAGCTGCGTCGACGGCGAGCTCGGCGACGGCGGAGGTTCGGCCGTGGTGGGGAGGAGGCTATGGTGAGGGAACGAGGGGGAGAAGAGGGGGAAACGGTGGCGTAGCTCACCGCGGTTGCAGTGGGCGTCGAAGCGGGCTCGGGGACGTGCCGGAGACGACGAATTCGACGGCGACGATGATCGGAGCCGAAGAGGGGAACGGCGACGTGGTGGCGATGCAGGGCTTCCGGGGACCCATGGAGCGGTGGGGAGGAAGAGGGAGTTGTGGCGGAGCTTCTGAGCTAGTCGGGGGGAGCGAGGGGTGGCCGGAGATGGCTGCTGTGGCGAACGGCGGCGACGGTGGTGTTCGGCCGTGAGAGAGAGAGAGCGAGGGAGAGGAAGGAAAGAGCCGGGGAGAGTGAGAGAGAGCAGGGGGGATCGGGACGGGCTGCGGGCGTCGTCCACGCGGCCAGGAGGTCGTCGGCAAGCAGGAGGTGGCCGCGCGGCCGTGCGCGCGCGAGCACGCAGCAGCTTCGGGGCGAGGGGAGGAAGACGACGGAGGGCTACAGTGCTGGGCTGGGTCGGTTGCTGGCTGGGCCGGCCAGCTGGCTGGGCCGCACAGGGAGGAGCCCAGGTAAGTTTTTCCCTTTTTCTTCTGTTTTCTGTTTTATTTAATATATCTGCAACTTTGTTGAATTAAATAAAATACCTAGGCAACTTCAAAAATCACCAAACTATTCCTGGCCCATAGTTGGATTATTTCCAACATGAAACATTTTAGTTTGGAGATATTTGAGCATTTAAATATTTTATATTATTTTAAATGCCCAAATTCAAATATTTATGATTTAATTCAAAAACCCTAGGATGGCCTAGGAAAATGTGCACCATTTTTGGCAGAGGTTCTGAACCAAGACAAAAATGATGGGCATTTTAGAAGGGCATTTCAGGTTCATTGAAAAATTATTTTAGTAGCCCTAGTTGGTTTCAGAGGGGACTGGGGGTTCTGTCATCCCCATTTCAAGTTTCTGATGAATGAGTAAACATGATGCAACACTCTAATGCATGACTAGCTAGGGTGTGACAACTCACCCCCACTCAAAAGAATCTCGTCCCGAGATTTGGTTTACTCCGGGAAGAAGGCGGGATACTCGAGTCGAAGACGATCCTCCCTTTCCCAAGTTGCTTCATCCTCAGAATGATGCGACCATTGAACCTTGAGAAACTTGATATTATGACGTCGCGTGGTACGTTCGGCTTGATCGAGCATACGAATGGGGTACTCTCGATATGTAAGATCATCTTGGAGATCAAGCGTTTCGTGGTCCACTTCACGGATAGGATCCGAGAAGCAACGCCTGAGTTGAGAAACGTGGAAGACATCGTGAACTCTGGAGAGATGCGGAGGTAGTTCCAATTGGTAGGCAACTTCTCCTCGTTTGGCAAGAATGCGAAAAGGTCCAATGTAACGAGGAGCCAATTTGCCTTTGATACCGAAACGATGGGTTCCCTTCAGAGGGGTGACCCGAAGATAAGCCTTCTCGTCAACCTCGAAAGTCATAGCCCTATGTTTTCGGTCATATTGACTCTTTTGGCGAGATTGGGCTGTTTTCAACTTTTCACGAACGATACAAACTTGATCTTCTGCTTCCTGAATCATGTCCGGGCCAAAGAATTGTCTTTCCCCGGTCTCTGACCAGTTAAGGGGTGTTCGACATCGTCGTCCATAGAGAACTTCAAAAGGGGCTTTACCCAAGCTAGATTGATAGCTGTTGTTGTAAGCGAATTCGGCAAATGGAAGACACTTCTCCCAGTCCATTCCGAAGGAGATAACAGAGGCTCGGAGCATGTCTTCTAGAATCTGATTGACGCGTTCCACTTGACCACTCGACTGAGGGTGGAAAGCGGTGCTAAAGGAGAGACGGGTTCCCATAGCATTTTGGAAACTTTCCCAAAATCGAGAGGTGAAAAGACTTCCTCGATCCGAGTTAATTTCCAAAGGAACACCATGGAGAGACACTATTCGGGAGATGTACAGATCTGCCAGCTGACTAGCAGTTATACTCTCACGAACAGGTAAGAAATGAGCTACTTTGGAAAGACGATCGACCACGACGAAAATAGCATTATTCCCTCTCTTGGTCCTGGGAAAACCGGTAATAAAATCCATACTAATTTTATCCCATTTCCATTCAGGAATAGCTAAGGGTTGAAGGGTGCCAGCAGGCCGTTGATGCTCTGCTTTTACACGACGACAGACGTCGCAATTAGCAATATACTGAGCAATTTCTCTTTTCATCCTAGTCCACCAGAACCTCTGGCGTAGGTCCTGATACATCTTAGTACTACCGGGATGAATGGTGAGAGGAGATTCATGAGCCTCCTTAAGGATCAGCTGCCGTAGATGCTGGTTTTTGGGAACTACTAGACGGTTCTCAAAGTACACAACACCATGATCATTTGTGGAGAAACAACTAGCACCTCCGCTAGCAATGTTCTCTTTGATTTTAGATATTCCCTTAT
>NW_025236575.1:0-5208 GCF_018294505.1 Triticum aestivum | reverse complement strand
GTAGTCCAAGAAACGGGCCAGAATCGGCCCAAACTGTGATTGTTGATGACCGACACGTAAGCGCACCTTGGAGTTCGACAACCATGGAAATCGCTTTGGGACCCCAAAACGGTGAGTAATAGTCCATGAAACGGGCCAGAATCGGCCAAAACTGCGAGTGTTGATGACCGACACGTAAGCACACCTTGGAGTTCAACAACTATGGAAATCACTTCGGGACCCCAAAGCCGTGAGTAATAGTCCACGAAACATGTCAGAACTGGCCGAAACTGTGAGTGTTGACGACAGACACATAAATGCACCCCGGGGTTCATCAATCGTGGAAATCCCTCTGGGTCTCCAAAACATTGAGTAATAGTGCACGAAACGGACACGATTCGGCCAAATATGTGAGTGTTGATGATCAACACGTAAACGCACCCTGGGGTTCGTCAATCATGGAAATGACTCTGAGACCCCAAAATAGAGTATGTAGTCCAAGAAACGGGCCAGAATCGGCCCAAACTGTGATTGTTGATGACCGACACGTAAGCGCACCTTGGAGTTCGACAACCATGGAAATCGCTTTGGGACCCCAAAACGGTGAGTAATAGTCCATGAAACGGGCCAGAATCGGCCAAAACTGCGAGTGTTGATGACCAACACGTAAGCACACCTTGGAGTTCAACAACAATGGAAATCACTTCGGGACCCCAAAACCGTGAGTAATAGTCCACGAAACAGGTCAGAATTGGCCGAAACTGTGAGTGTTGACGACAGACACATAAATGCACCCCGGGGTTCATCAATCGTGGAAATCCCTCTGGGTCTCCAAAACATTGAGTAATAGTGCACGAAATGGACACGATTCGGCAAAATATGTGAGTGTTGATGACCGACACATAAACGCACCCTGGGGTTCGTCAATCATGGAAATGACTCTGAGACCCCAAAATAGAGTAGTAGTCCAAGAAACGGGCCAGAATCGGCCCAAACTGTGATTGTTGATGACCGACACGTAAGCGCACCTTGGAGTTCGACAACCATGGAAATCGCTTTGGGACCCCAAAACGGTGAGTAATAGTCCATGAAACGGGCCAGAATCGGCCAAAACTGCGAGTGTTGATGACCAACACGTAAGCACACCTTGGAGTTCAACAACAATGGAAATCACTTCGGGACCCCAAAACCGTGAGTAATAGTCCACGAAACATGTCAGAATTGGCCAAAACTGTGAGTGTTGACGACAGACACATAAATGCACCCCGGGGTTCATCAATCGTGGAAATCCCTCTGGGTCTCCAAAACATTGAGTAATAGTGCACGAAACGGACACGATTCGGCAAAATATGTGATAGTTGATGACCGACACATAAACGCACCCTGGGGTTCGTCAATCATGGAAATGACTCTGAGACCCCAAAATAGAGTAGTAGTCCAAGAAACGGGCCAGAATCGGCCCAAACTGTGATTGTTGATGACCGACACGTAAGCGCACCTTGGAGTTCGACAACCATGGAAATCGCTTTGGGACCCCAAAACGGTGAGTAATAGTCCATGAAACGGGCCAGAATCGGCCAAAACTGCGAGTGTTGATGACCGACACGTAAGCACACCTTGGAGTTCAACAACTATGGAAATCACTTCGGGACCCCAAAGCCGTGAGTAATAGTCCACGAAACATGTCAGAACTGGCCGAAACTGTGAGTGTTGACGACAGACACATAAATGCACCCCGGGGTTCATCAATCGTGGAAATCCCTCTGGGTCTCCAAAACATTGAGTAATAGTGCACGAAACGGACACGATTCGGCCAAATATGTGAGTGTTGATGATCAACACGTAAACGCACCCTGGGGTTCGTCAATCATGGAAATGACTCTGAGACCCCAAAATAGAGTATGTAGTCCAAGAAACGGGCCAGAATCGGCCCAAACTGTGATTGTTGATGACCGACACGTAAGCGCACCTTGGAGTTCGACAACCATGGAAATCGCTTTGGGACCCCAAAACGGTGAGTAATAGTCCATGAAACGGGCCAGAATCGGCCAAAACTGCGAGTGTTGATGACCGACACGTAAGCACACCTTGGAGTTCAACAACTATGGAAATCACTTCGGGACCCCAAAGCCGTGAGTAATAGTCCACGAAACATGTCAGAATTGGCCGAAACTGTGAGTGTTGACGACAGACACATAAATGCACCCCGGGGTTCATCAATCGTGGAAATCCCTCTGGGTCTCCAAAACATTGAGTAATAGTGCACGAAACGGACACGATTCGGCCAAATATGTGAGTGTTGATGATCGACACGTAAACGCACCCTGGGGTTCGTCAATCATGGAAATGACTCTGAGACCCCAAAATAGAGTAGTAGTCCAAGAAACGGGCCAGAATCGGCCCAAACTGTGATTGTTGATGACCGACACCTAAGCTCACCTTGGAGTTCGACAACCATGGAAATCGCTTTGGGACCCCAAAACGGTGAGTAATAGTCCATGAAACGGGCCAGAATCGGCCAAAACTGCGAGTGTTGATGACCGACACGTAAGCACACCTTGGAGTTCAACAACTATGGAAATCACTTCGGGACCCCAAAGCCGTGAGTAATAGTCCACGAAACATGTCAGAACTGGCCGAAACTGTGAGTGTTGACGACAGACACATAAATGCACCCCGGGGTTCATCAATCGTGGAAATCCCTCTGGGTCTCCAAAACATTGAGTAATAGTGCACGAAACGGACACGATTCGGCCAAATATGTGAGTGTTGATGATCGACACGTAAACGCACCCTGGGGTTCGTCAATCATGGAAATGACTCTGAGACCCCAAAATAGAGTCGTAGTCCAAGAAACGGGCCAGAATCGGCCCAAACTGTGATTGTTGATGACCGACACGTAAGCGCACCTTGGAGTTCGACAACCATGGAAATCGCTTTGGGACCCCAAAACGGTGAGTAATAGTCCATGAAACGGGCCAGAATCGGCCAAAACTGCGAGTGTTGATGACCGACACGTAAGCACACCTTGGAGTTCAACAACCATGGAAATCACTTCGGGACCCCAAAACCGTGAGTAATAGTCCACGAAACATGTCAGAATTGGCCGAAACTGTGAGTGTTGACGACAGACACATAAATGCACCCCGGGGTTCATCAATCGTGGAAATCCCTCTGGGTCTCCAAAACATTGAGTAATAGTGCACGAAACGGACACGATTCGGCCAAATATGTGAGTGTTGATGATCGACACGTAAACGCACCCTGGGGTTCGTCAATCATGGAAATGACTCTGAGACCCCAAAATAGAGTAGTAGTCCAAGAAACGGGCCAGAATCGGCCCAAACTGTGATTGTTGATGACCGACACATAAGCGCACCTTGGAGTTCGACAACCATGGAAATCGCTTTGGGACCCCAAAACGGTGAGTAATAGTCCATGAAACGGGCCAGAATCGGCCAAAACTGCGAGTGTTGATGACCGACACGTAAGCACACCTTGGAGTTCAACAACTATGGAAATCACTTCGGGACCCCAAAACCGTGAGTAATAGTCCACGAAACATGTCAGAATTGGCCAAAACTGTGAGTGTTGACGACAGACACATAAATGCACCCCGGGGTTCATCAATCGTGGAAATCCCTCTGGGTCTCCAAAACATTGAGTAATAGTGCACGAAACGGACACGATTCGGCCAAATATGTGAGTGTTGATGACCGACACATAAACGCACCCTGGGGTTCGTCAATCATGGAAATGACTCTGAGACCCCAAAATAGAGTAGTAGTCCAAGAAACGGGCCAGAATCGGCCCAAACTGTGATTGTTGATGACCGACACGTAAGCGCACCTTGGAGTTCGACAACCATGGAAATCGCTTTGGGACCCCAAAACGGTGAGTAATAGTCCATGAAACGGGCCAGAATCGGCCAAAACTGCGAGTGTTGATGACCGACACGTAAGCACACCTTGGAGTTCAACAACAATGGAAATCACTTCGGGACCCCAAAACCGTGAGTAATAGTCCACGAAACATGTCAGAATTGGCCGAAACTGTGAGTGTTGACGACAGACACATAAATGCACCCCGGGGTTCATCAATCGTGGAAATCCCTCTGGGTCTCCAAAACATTGAGTAATAGTGCACGAAACGGACACGATTCGGCAAAATATGTGAGTGTTGATGACCGACACATAAACACACCCTGGGGTTCGTCAATCATGGAAATGACTCTGAGACCCCAAAATAGAGTATGTAGTCCAAGAAACGGGCCAGAATCGGCCCAAACTGTGATTGTTGATGACCGACACGTAAGCGCACCTTGGAGTTCGACAACCATGGAAATCGCTTTGGGACCCCAAAACGGTGAGTAATAGTCCATGAAACGGGCCAGAATCGGCCCAAACTGCGAGTGTTGATGACCGACACGTAAGCACACCTTGGAGTTCAACAACAATGGAAATCACTTCGGGACCCCAAAACCGTGAGTAATAGTCCACGAAACATGTCAGAATTGGCCGAAACTGTGAGTGTTGACGACAGACACATAAATGCACCCCGGGGTTCATCAATCGTGGAAATCCCTCTGGGTCTCCAAAACATTGAGTAATAGTGCACGAAATGGACACGATTCGGCAAAATATGTGAGTGTTGATGACCGACACATAAACACACCCTGGGGTTCGTCAATCATGGAAATGACTCTGAGACCCCAAAATAGAGTAGTAGTCCAAGAAACGGGCCAGAATCGGCCCAAACTGTGATTGTTGATGACCGACACGTAAGCGCACCTTGGAGTTCGACAACCATGGAAATCGCTTTGGGACCCCAAAACGGTGAGTAATAGTCCATGAAACGGGCCAGAATCGGCCAAAACTGCGAGTGTTGATGACCGACACGTAAGCACACCTTGGAGTTCAACAACTATGGAAATCACTTCGGGACCCCAAAACCGTGAGTAATAGTCCATGAAACATGTCAGAATTGGCCGAAACTGTGAGTGTTGACGACAGACACATAAATGCACCCCGGGGTTCATCAATCGTGGAAATCCCTCTGGGTCTCCAAAACATTGAGTAATAGTGCACGAAACGGACACGATTCGGCCAAATATGTGAGTGTTGATGATCAACACGTAAACGCACCCTGGGGTTCGTCAATCATGGAAATGACTTTGAGACCCCAAAATAGAGTAGTAGTCCAAGAAACGGGCCAGAATCGGCCCAAACT
>NW_025236574.1:4221-5208 GCF_018294505.1 Triticum aestivum | reverse complement strand
TACAAAGCGGACAATCTCTTTCGAAGTATCAGGGTTTCATACGGAAACAAGTCTGTTACAAAGGGGTTTCATTTTTTTTGAACTTATTTGAACTCCATAGTTTTTCTATCCTCAAAATGCACCATTCAAAGCCACATCATCAATTTTCGACCCTTTCTGACTTCTTTTATTTTTCATGCATTTACTGATTATTTTGAGCAATATGACCCTGAAATTGAAAAGCATTTCAAATGAACTCTGAAAAGGTTGAAAGTTGGCATGGTATCATCATTTGACCCACATAGCATGTTCAAGAATGTAGAGAGGGTACGGCAAAAACTGGATGCACTTCGTGTACAAAACGGACAATCTCTTTCGAAGTATCAGGGTTTCATACGGAAACTTGTCTGTTACAAAGGGATTTCATTTTTTTTGAACTTATTTGAAGTCCATAGTTTTTCTGTGCTCAAAATGCACCATTCAAAGCCACATCATCAATTTCAACCCTTTCTGACTTCATTTGTTAT
Source organism: Triticum aestivum (assembly GCF_018294505.1). NCBI lineage: Eukaryota > Viridiplantae > Streptophyta > Magnoliopsida > Poales > Poaceae > Triticum > Triticum aestivum. Next base: position 4,702 of record NW_025236574.1, on the reverse strand, counting down.
TTTTCGTGCATTTACTGATTATTTTGAGCTATAAGACCCTGAATTTGGAAAGCATTTCAAATGAACTCTGAAAAGGTTGAAAGTTGGCATGGTATCATCATTTGACCCACATAGCATGTGCAACAATGTAGAGAGGGTTACGGCAAAAACTGGATGCACTTCGTGTACAAAATGGACAATCTCTCTCGAAGTATTAGGGTTTCATACGGAAACTCGTCTGTTACAAAGGGGTTTCAATTTTTTTGAACTTATTTGAACTCCATAGTTTTTCCGTGCTCAAAATGCACCATTCAAAGCCACATCATCAAGTTTCAACCCTTTCTGACTTCATTTGTTATTTTTCATGCATTTACTGATTATTTTGAGCTATAAGACCCTGAAATTGAAAAGCATTTCAAATGAACTCTGAAAAGGTTGAAAGTTGGCATGGTATCATCATTTGACCCACATAGCATGTGCAAGAATGTAGAGAGGGTTACGG
>NW_025236574.1:1379-1839 GCF_018294505.1 Triticum aestivum | reverse complement strand
TGGCATGGTATCATCATTTGACCCACATAGCATGTGCAACAATGTAGAGAGGGTTTCGGCAAAAACTGGATGCACTTCGTGTACAAAACGGACAATCTCTTTCGAAGTATCAGGGTTTCATACGGAAACTCGTCTGTTACAAAGGGGTTTCATTTTTTTTTGAACTTATTTGAACTCCATAGTTTTTCTGTGCTCAAAATGCACCATTCAAAGCCACATCATCAATTTTCAACCCTTTCTGACTTCATTTGTTATTTTTCATGAATTTACTAATTATTTTGAGCTATAAGACCCTGAAATTGGAAAGCATTTCAAATGAACTCTGAAAAGGTTGAAAGTTGGCATGGTATCATCATTTGACCCACATAGCACGTGCAACAATGTAGAGAGGGTTACGGCAAAAACTGGATGCACTTCGTGTACAAAACGCACAATCTCTTTCGAAGTATTAGGGTTTCAT
>NW_025236574.1:0-1079 GCF_018294505.1 Triticum aestivum | reverse complement strand
TTGAAAAGGTTGAAAGTTGGCATGGTATCATCATTTGACCCACATAGCATGTGCAACAAGCTAGAGAGGGTTACGGCAAAAACTGGATGCACTTCGTGTACAAAACGGACAATCTCTTTCGAAGTATTAGGGTTTCATACGGAAACTCGTCTGTTACAAAGGGGTTTCATTTTTTTGAACGCCATAGTTTTTCTGTGCTCAAAATGCACCATTCAAAGCCACATCATCAATTTTCGACCATTTCTGACTTCATTTTTTATTTTTCATGCATTTACTCGTTATTTTGACCTATAAGACCCTGAAATTGAAAAGCATTTCAAATGAACTCTGAAAAGGTTGAAAGTTGGCATGGTATCATCATTTGACCCACATAGCATGTGCAAGAATGTAGAGAGGGTTACGGCAAAAACTGGATGCACTTCGTGTACAAAACGGACAATCTCTTTCGAAGTATCAGGTTTTCATACGAATCCTTGTCTGTTACAAACGGATTTCAATTTTTTTGAACTTATTTGAACTCAGTAGTTTTTCTGTGCTCAAAATGCACCATTCAAAGCGACATCATCAATTTTCAACCCTTTCTGACTTCATTTGTTATTTTTCATGAATTTACTGATTATTTTGAGCTATAAGACCCTGAAATTGGAAAGCATTTCAAATGAACTCTGAAAAGGTTGAAAGTTGGCATGGTATCATCATTTGACCCACATAGCATGTGCAACAATGTAGAGAGGGTTACGGCAAAAACTGGATGCACTTCGTGTACAAAATGGACAATCTCTCTCGAAGTATTAGGGTTTCATACGGAAACTCGTCTGTTACAAAGGGGTTTCAATTTTTTTGAACTTATTTGAACTCCATAGTTTTTCCGTGCTCAAAATGCACCATTCAAAGCCACATCATCAAGTTTCAACCCTTTCTGACTTCATTTGTTATTTTTCATGCATTTACTGATTATTTTGAGCTATAAGACCCTGAAATTGAAAAGCATTTCAAATGAACTCTGAAAAGGTTGAAAGTTGGCATGGTATCATCATTTGACCCACATAGCATGTGCAAGAATGTAGAGAGGGTTACGG
>NW_025236573.1:0-5211 GCF_018294505.1 Triticum aestivum | reverse complement strand
GCAATAGTGAGTAGGATGCCCTGACCTACCCAAAGATTCTTGCCATGAAGGAACTTCTTCCACCCCGCCCGGTTGAAGACAGTGCGACCGTCCGTGTCCACTGCGTAGGCACAGGTGGTGATGGAGCCCGTTCTGGTAAGGCGTAGTCCAGCAGTCATGCCTTCTTCATGCGGCTCGATGCCACAGCTAACAGATAACCTCTTAGGTAATTTCTGAAAATAGTTGATATGATATATGAGCATGTCACGTGCAATTATCAGCAAATCATACACTTGAAGACACATATATCATTGGATTCAACACTGAGCATATATATCATCACATCACTACACTAGACGCTAATCATCAAATTACTACAGTAATTAAGCATATCATTATTTACTACGTACACTAACCATATCATCGCATATTACTACACTACATAAGGATATATCGCATTACTACAACCCATGCATACCATAAAAAATTCTGCACTAAATGAATCCTACACATGGCATATCATCATAGTACTACAACATGCATATCATATCAACTAGTACACTTATTAAGCATGCATATCATGTAATTACCACAGTAAGTAACATACCATGAGATGCTGTTTAACATTCGTCCTTGTGAGGCGGTTCACGAATGGCATCCCGACGTAGTCTTCACGTAGCGGAAGCATGTCCCAGAGGTTGCACGTTTCATCGCCGCTCAGCCTCAGTCTTTGGGCATAGAGTGCTTCATCAAGTGGGTTCTCATCATCATCTGAATCCTCACCATCGTCCTCCTCATGAACTTCATCCTCACTATCGAAAATCAAATTCAGATAGATAACAGAAATCCTGGGCCTTTCTCCTCTGAAGGAGAAGCTGATCAATTCACCCCCACTAAGGCGCAAGCGGGCGATGAAACAATACCATTCATCTCCTCCAATCTGGGTTATCGTTCGCCCCTTATCGACCTGCATAGTGTACGGCCCCCCGAGAGCGTCGAAGGTCACAGTGTCTCCGACGAGCTCATGGAATGCTAATCTCACATCGCATGGGATGATCTGTGCAAGATAAAAACAAATAAAAAACATAATGCATTAGTGGAAATAGCAATAAAAAACAAAATTAATGAACTATCAGAAGGTTCATATAAATTGTTACCGCTGCAAAAACAAAAGTAGGCTGGAAGTAGATGCCGAACAGCATGGCTGTACAAAGGCTGGTCCGGCACCGTGACTTGCACCGTCGACACGGTGCTTCCTACATTCTACACAGAACATGTTGAACTCTAAGTTGAATTGTATGCTACCATAGTACAATACAAAGATCATACATATAATAAATCATAGTGACAACCTAAAATGCAATGCCTATTAAATTTGTTTACTATCATCTACCTAAAAAAGCAATGCCAATGACAATGGCAATGCCAGTATCATCTACCTAATAAATCCCAATCAGATCCAATCCATTGTCAGTACTACATACTATAGTGCAGAACGGATGAATTATTTTGATTTATTTTTTCACACATAGGGCCTCATTTTGATTTGCACAGGGCCTCTCTTATCCCTGGTACGACTCAGATCCTACAGTACGATATCCATCAATCTATCAAAGAACCATCATATCCATCAACAAATCATCTACCGCATGTATCAAATAAAATTTCTGGATCAGATCCGCGTCCGGAGGGAGACGCATGCAGTTTGGGAAGGGAAGAAGATTCGCGAGGGGGATGAGGGGAGATCTCACCTACTTGCCGGAGTTGGCGGCGGCCGCACAGATCCGGCGGCGAAGAGAGGCGGCGTCGGGTGCTGGCGGCGGCGGCGCTTGTCGAGAAGGGGACGAAGAAGTTGAAAATGATGTGGAGTACTAGGTGCAGTTAGCCAAATGTGGTACATGTGGTGGCGCGTTTATGTGGATGACAAGGGGACCCCACGTGTCGGTACCCATAGAAAAAAATTGGCATTTCCAACTGCCTCACGGGGATTTGAACCAGGGCCATGCGTGTGTGTGGTAAAGGGTCTAACCAGTTCGGCTGATGCAGTGTGTTCGGCTGAACCAATTTGCCTCTCCTTAAGACATTTATCCAGACACAGACAAACGAAAAAAACCATGCACCGAGGCTGTGCTCCATGTGTGGCATAACTGGTCCTGTGAAGCTGCAACTAGGACCAATGTTGATATATGTTGTTATTAGCTAGGGTACCAACACTATATAATGGCTTATGTGATCCTTGCTAGTAAAAAAACCATTATCCATGTTGGCCCAAGTGGCACGTTTGAGTGCAACGTGTCAATATTGGTGCATTTGGCCCATATGGCATCCGTGAGTCCATAGAGACCATGATTAGTGAAAACACATGAAGATTGCTACATGACGGGCCGTTGGCATGTCTTGGTATGCACTGTGCGTGCAATGTGACTACGAAAAGTTGTTGCATGTCGAGACGTAGTTTATCGGTGCATGTGGATCCTATAGGCTTATTTGTTCCTTGTTTGTGGGCATGGTGCGTGTTGGCCCAAGTGACATGTGTCAGTGCATTGTGACATCTATTGGTGCATCTGACCCTTATACCAATTATTTGTGCAAAGATATCAAGATTGATACATGTCGATCCATTGTCGCATCTTGGAGTGGAATGTGACTAGAAGAATTGGTGAATGATTTGGACCCCTTATGGCATGTATGAATCTAATGAGACCAAGGTTGTTGCATGTTGGTCAAGATGGTATCGACACGTGCAGTGTGAATATTACTGGTACATGTCTGTCGTTATAGCTCTGTGTGTCGAAGGAGAACAAGTTTGGTGCATGCTCTTGTGTGCCAAGATGTTATGTGGGAACAAAAAAACTTTCAATAGTTCATTTCTGTGGGCCCAGAAACAATGAGAATTATTTCTGGAGTACCTATTTGTAAATTTTGCACAGTTCTAGCTGGGTGCTGATGTCAAATGTGTTTTTTCCCGCGGTGCACTTACAAACTGGACTCACTTGTCACAAATCATGTCAACCCACCCAAGATGGCGGATTAGACCTAGCTGCAACAAATTACCCCAATATGTGTTCTTTTGTGCAACAAACCTGTAAAGTAGGTGTTCTATGCAAAAGTAACACCAAAAGTAGGTAATTTGTGTAATTTCCTCGCTAAACCACAGGTCAAAAAAATAAAAATTTACAAATTCATGACAAAAATTAAATGAAAGCAGTTGGGGCGTGCACGAGCGCACGACGCCCCGCGTCTAGCCTCGGTAACTCCAAACGTCCACCCCCACACGCCAAATAAAGGCCGCCTCCCCACCCCGTCTCCCCCACCCCCCACCCCTGCTGCTTTTCTTCCCAAAATCAGCAAAAACCCTCTCCTCTCACCTCAAACCAACCTCCTACAAGCCAGCAACCACCTCCCTTGCCCTTCGTCGTCGAAAGATGAAGGCCGGCCGTGAAGACGCGGCGGTGGAGAAGGACACAGCGGTAGAAGCAGTGGAGAAGCCTGCTGTGGTCATTGCCGCCGCGGTTGGCGCGGCCGAGGGCGCCGTCGCGGCGACGGGAGGCGGTGCACCATCCGGCCGCCGTCGCAGCGGTCGAGCCTGTGGTCGGGGAGCAGGTGGAGGAGGAGGTGGCGGTGGATCTGGAGGAGCAGAGGCTCAAGCGGAAGCGCGAGCAGTACGAGTTCATCGACAAGAGCTAGGAGGAGGCCCACCTCGACGCTCAGGAAGTGCAGGACGAGGCCGTCGAGTTCGACGAGGAGGTCGACGACGAGCTCTCGGAGGTACTACTCTGTTATGTTCTATTCTCCTACTCTGTTTTTGGGGTTTTCTCCCTAGGGGTTTTCTCCTGAATTGCATGCAGCACGGATTAGATTTCGTCCAGATAGGTTATGTTTCTTGATCTCTCCCTTAGGGTTAGGATTATTACTAGTTGCTTCGTACATTTGGAAGGAAACCCCTTCAATCTAAAACCTGGCATGGAACAGTAGACATGTAGGCCTAAAATCCCCCTGTGCGTGCAACAGTAGTCATAATCAGTTCTGCTATAGAAAACGGTGTATTTGTTAGGTATCACCTCTTTGATTCGTACGATTTCCAAAACGCAGGAATAGGGAAAACGTGGGATTAGAGTGGCATGTCATCTTGAATCCTATAGGATTATATGAGTGTTTGATTGTGCATACTAAAAACGTAGGATTCTTTCAGACAGGTCTGAGTGGATGGAAAATTTCCTACAAATTTGTTTATTTAATGACAGTCAATAAGAGGATCAATGATTAATATCTAGAACATGAAAAGTTGACATGCAACAGTAAATATTTATCAACATTGCTTGAGCTTCTATAAATGGTAACTTTTTAAACATGTACTCTGGAAACACCTTTGAATATTTCCTGTTGGATGAAGCCAATCCAACGGTGGACAGATGGGAAATCCCAGCATTTTTGGCCATTCGATATCTTATTTACTACAAAAGAGAAATTCCAAGCATGCGTACTATAGAATATTCCATTTGTAATCTCAACCACAATGCTACCTATGCACAAACAACCTCATAGCACTATGTTTATCCTGTTAGTACAACCCCTGTTTAAATCAGTACAACCCCTGTTACAACTATGCTCTGTTCCTCAATTGTGCAACCGATTATCTGGTTTTGCTATTCATGAAACTATGCTCCCTTCTTCAATAGTGGCAACCCATTATCTGGTTTTGGTATGCATGAAACTGGGCCACATCATCGAGTCATGCATCTGGTCAGTACTGATGCATGCAGTAACAATTTACGGCCACTGCCTGCCATTAACAACAAACATGGATTAGTTCTTCTCTTGCACAAATCAATCCATGAAACTATGCCACATCAGTAATCATGCATGCCAAGTCCATGCAACAGTACATTTCTAGCAACAAGATTTTCTATTGCATTCTTACTATATAGAATTTTCCATTACTAAGCGTAATCATAATGCTCCATATGCACAAAGCTGATACCACATTTTCTCCTTTCTTATAGAATCTTTCTTACCTTAACAGTGCAAACTTTTTCTATCTGCTTCATGATTTCCATATAATGAAGTGGACTATGCATCTTATTTTCAATCTGATTACCAAATCTGTTGAGACCTAGTAAACAGTACATTTATTTAGTTGTCAGAAAAACTGGTTTATTTGATGAAAATCATGAAGCCATACAGCTATATTGTGAAGACATTTTCTGATTGCAGTCAGTAATTCATTGCAGA
>NW_025236572.1:0-5211 GCF_018294505.1 Triticum aestivum | reverse complement strand
GGTCTCTCCGGACACTGCGTCCGAAGAACCTTTACGGCGGAGGCCACCTTTGGCCTCCTTGCTCTTCTTCTTGGCCTTCTTCTCCGGCGCCTGATAGGGCGCCGGGACCAGCATCCTCATTAACAGAGGATCAGCTGGGCTTTCGGGAGCGGAGCCAGACACCTGATCCGCTCTGCCTTCTTTGTCCAGCCCTGTTATAGGATGGAATTCTCAGTATACCCCTTTTGATTGATGAACTAAGTTATGTTCGGAAATTTAGTACCTACCGGGGAAGCCGGATGATTGCAGTTGAGGCTGATGTCCTTGGACGTCTGTGGCCATGACTTCTGAGTCTTGAAGAGCAGCTTCCATATCGCTTCGTGCATCGTGCTGAAGAACCACTGCAGGGTCCGCGGCCCTTCCGGATTGAACTCCCACATGCGGAGAGGCCGACGTTGGCAGGGAAGGGATCGGCGGATAAGCATAACCTGGATCACGTTAGTGAGGCTGGTGTCCTTCTCTATGGTACTTTTGATGCTCTTTTTCAGCATCGACACCTCGTCGGACGACCCCCAGTCCAGACCCTTGTTGGTCCATGACGCAAGCCGCAACCGGGGTCCGGATCTGAATGCAGGAGCGGCCGCCCACTTGGTGCCGCGGGGTTTGGTGATGTAAAACCACTCCTGCTGCCATATTTTAACGGTCTCCACAAAGGCCCCTTTGGGCCAGGTAACTTCGGGGAGCTTGCTCACCATGGCGCTGTGCTACCTCTTGAGCACTGCATTGGTTTTTCCTTGAAGCAGAAAGGGTGATGCAGCAAAGTAGCGTAAGTATTTCCCTCAGTTTTTGAGAACCAAGGTATCAATCCAGTAGGAGGCTACACACGAGTCCCTCGTACCTACACAAAACAAATAACTCCTCGCAACCAACGCGATAAGGGGTTGTCAATCCCTTCATGGTCACTTACGAGACTGAGATCTGATAGATATGATAGGATAATATTTTTGGTATTTTTGTGATAAAGATGCAAAGTAAAATAAAAGCAAAGTAAAAAAGCAAAGGAAAAACTAAGTGTTGGAAGATTAATATGATGAAGATAGACACGGGGCCATAGGTTTCACTAGTGGCTTCTCTCAAGAGCATAAGTATTTTACGGTAGGTGAACGAATTACTGTTGAGCAATTGACAGAATTGAGCATAGTTATGAGAATATCTAGGTATGATCATGTATATAGGCATCATGTCCGAGACAAGTAGACCGACTCCTGCCTGCATCTACTACTATTGCTCCACTCATCGACCGCTATCTAGCATGCATCTAGAGTATTAAGTTCATGAAAACAAAGTAACACCTTAAGCAAGATGACATGATGTAGAGGGATAAATTCATGCAATATGATAAAACCCCCATCTTTTTACCCTCGATGGCAACAATACAATACGTGCCTTGCTGCCCCTACTGTCCCTGGGAAAGGACACTTCAAGATTGAACCCAAAGCTAAGCACTTCTCCCATTGCAAGAAAGATCAATCTAGTAGGCCAAACCGAACTGATAATTCGAAGAGACTTGCAAAGATAACCAATCATACATAAAAGAATTCAGAGAAGATTCAAAATTGTCCATAGATAATCTTGATCATAAACCCACAATTTGTCGGTCTCAACAAACACACCGCAAAAAGAAGATTACATCGAATAGATCTCCACGAGAGAGGGGGAGAACATTGTATTGAGATCCAAAAAGAGAGAAGAAGCCATCTAGCTGCTAACTATGGACCCGAAGGTCTGAGGTAAGCTACTCACACTTCATCGGAGATGCTATGGTGTTGATGTAGAAGCCCTCCGTGATGGATGCCCCTCCGGCAGAGCTCCGGAACAGGCCCGAAGATGGGATCTCGTGGGTACAGAAGGTTGCGGCGGTGGAATTAGGTTTTTGGCTCCGTCTCTGATCGTTTGGGGGTACGTAGGTATATATAGGAGGAAGAAGTACGTCGGTGGAGCATCGTGGGGCCCACGAGGGTGGAGGGCGCGCCCTGGGGGGGTGGGAGTGCCCCCCTACCTCGTGGCCTCCTGGAAGCTTCTCTTATGTAGGGTCCAAGTCTCCTGGATCTTGTTTGTTCCAAAAATCACTTTCCCGAAGGTTTCATTTCGTTTGGACTCCGTTTGATATTCTTTTTCTGCGAAACTCTGAAATAGGCAAAAAACAACAATTCTGGGCATGGCCTCCGGTTAATAGGTTAGTCCCAAAAATAATATAAAAGTGAATAATAAAGCCCAATATTGTCCAAAACAGTAGATACTATAGCATGGAGCAATCAAAAATTATAGATACGTTGGAGACGTATCAAGCATCCCGAAGCTTAATCCCTGCTCGCCCTCAAGTAGGTAAATGATAAAAAGATAATTTTTGATGCGGAGTGCTACTAGGCATAATTTCAATGTAATTCTTCTTAATTGTGGTATGAATATTCAGATCCGAAAGATTCAAGATAAAAGTTTATATTGACATAAAAACAATAATACTTCAAGCATACTAACTAAGCAATTATGTCCTCTCAAAATAACATGGCCAAAGAAAGTTCATCCCTACAAAATCATATAGTTTAGTCATGCTCCATTTTCGTCACACAAGAATGCTCTCATCATGCACAACCCCGATGACAAGCCAAGCAATTGTTTCATACTTTGGTAATCTCAAACCTATAAACTTTCACGCAATATATGAGCGCGAGCCATGGACATAGCACTATGGCTGGAATAGAATATGATGATGGGGGTTATGTGGAGAAGACAAAAAAGGAGAAAGTCTCACATCAACGAGGCTAATCAATGAGCTATGGAGATGCCCATCGATTGATGTTAATGCAAGGAGTAGGGATTGCCATGCAACGGATGCACTAGAGCTATAAATGTATGATAGCTCAACAAAAGAAACTAAGTGGGTGTGCATCCAACTTGCTTGCTCATGAAGACCTAGGGCACTTGAGGAGGCCCATTGTTGGAATATACAAGACAAGTTCTATAATGAAAAATTCCCACTAGTATATGAAAGTGACAAAACAAGAGACTCTCTATCATGAAGATTATGGTGCTACTTTGAAGCACAAGTGTGGCAAAGGATAGTAGCATTGTCCCTTCTCTCTTTTGCTCTCATTTTTTGGGCCTTCTCTTTTATATGGCCTTTCTCTCTTTTTATTTTTTTATTCCTCAATTGGGACAATGCTCTAGAAAATGATGATCATCACACTTCTATATATTTACAACTCAATGATTACAACTCGATACTAGAACAAAATATGACTCTATATGAATGCCTCCGGCGGTGTACCGGGATATGCAATGAACCAAGAGGAACATGTATGAAATAATTATGAACGGTGGCTTTGCCACAAATACTATGTCAACTACATGATCATGCTAAGCAATACGACAATGATGAATGTGTCATGGTAAACAGAATGGTGGAAAGTTGCATGGCAATATATCTTGGAATGGCTATGGGAATGCCATAATAGGTAGGTATGGTGGCTGTTTTGAGGAAGATATAAGGAGGTTTATGTGTGAAAGAGCGTATCATATCATGGGGTTTGGATGCACCGGCAAAGTTTGCACCAACTCTCAATGTGAGAAAGGGCAATGCACGGTACCGAAGAGGCTAGCAATGATGGAAGGGTGAGAGTGCGTATAATCCATGGACTCAACATTAGTCATAAAGAACTCACATACTTATTGAAAAAATCTACAAGTCATCAAAAACCAAGCATTACGCGCATGCTCCTAGGGGGATAGATTGGTAGGAAAAGACCATCGCTCGTCCCCGACCGCCACTCATAAGGAGGACAATCAAAGAACACCTCATGTTTCAAATTTGTTACATAATGTTTACCATACGTGCATGCTACGGGACTTGCAAACTTCAACACAAGCATTTCTCAAATTCACAACTACTCAACTAGCACGACTTTGATATTATTACCTCCATATCTCAAAACAATCATCAAGCATCAAACTTCTCTTAGTATTCAACACACTCATAAGAAAGTTTTTACTAATTTTGAATACCTAGCATAGTAGGATTATTTAAGAAAATTACCATGCTATTTAAGACTCTCAAAATAATCTAAGTGAGTTATGAGAGATCAAGAGTTTCTATAAAACAAATCCACCACCGTGCTCTAAAAGATATAAGTGAAGTACTAGAGCAAAACTATATAACTCAAAAGTTATAAGTGAAGCACATAGAGTATTCTAATAATTTCCTAATCATGTATGGCTCTCTCAAAAGGTGTGTACAGCAAGGATGATTGTGGTGAACTAAAAAGCAAAGACTCAAATCATACAAGACTCTCCAAGCAAAACACATATCATGTGGTGAATAAAAATATAGCTCCAAGTAAAGTTACCGATGGAAGTAGACGAAAGAGGGGATGCCTTCCGGGGCATCCCCAAGCTTTGCCTTTTTGGTGTCCTTAGATTATCTTGGGGGTGCCATGGGCATCCCAAATCTTAGGCTCTTGCCACTCCTTGTTCCATAATCCATCAAAATCTTTCACCCAAAACTTGAAAACTTCACAATACAAAACTCAACAGAAATCTCGTGAGCTCCGTTAGCGAAAGAAAACAAAAGACCACTTCAAGGTACTGTAATGAACTCATTCTTTATTTATATTGGTGTTAGACCTACTGTATTCCAACTTCTCTATGGTTTATAAACTATTTTACTAGCCATAGATTCAACAAAATAAGCAAACAACACACGAAAAACAGAATCTGTCAAAAACAGAACATTATTTAGTAATCTGTAACTAACGCAAACTTATGGAACTCCAAAAAATCAGCCAAAATAGGACGACCTAGGAAATTTGTTTATTGATCAGCAGCAATTGGAATCACTATTTTATCACGTTCTGGTGATTTTTAACAATTATTTTCCTAAACAGAAAGTTTCTGGAAATTTCTGCAAGATCAAATATCTATCATCCAAGAAGATCCTATAGGTTTAACTTGGCACAAACACTAATTAAAACATAAAAACACATGTAACCAGAGGCTAGATCAAAGATTTATTCCTAAACAGAAGCAAAAAGCAAAAAACTAAAAATAAAATTGGGTTGCCTCCCAACAAGCGCTATCGTTTAACGCCCCTAGCTAGGCATAAAAGCAAGGATAGATCTAGGTATTGCCATCTTTGGTAGGCAATCCATAAGTGGCTCTCATGATAGATTCATATGG
>NW_025236571.1:0-5212 GCF_018294505.1 Triticum aestivum | reverse complement strand
GTGTGCCCCCCTGGCCCCCCTCTGCGCCTAGGGTTGGGAACCCTAGGGGAGGGGGCGCCTCCTCTTGCCTTGGGGGGCACTCCACCCCCCTTGGCCGCCGCCCCCTAGAGATCCCATCTCTAGGGCCGGCGCCCCCCCGGGTTCCCTATATAAAGAGGGGGGGGGGGTGGGAGGGCAGCCGCACCCAACACCCTGGCGCCTCCCTCCCCTCCCTACTACACCTCCTCCTCCCGTAGTTGCTTGGCGAAGCCCTGCCAGAGCCCTGCTGCATCCACCACCACGCCGTCGTGCTGCTAGATCTTCATCAACCTCTCCTTCCCCCCTTGCTGGATCAAGAAGGAGGAGATGTCACGCTGACCGTACATGTGTTGAACGCGGAGGTGCCGTCCGTTCGGCGCTAGGATCTCTGGTGATTTGGATCACGACGAGAACGACTCCCTCAACCCCGTTCTCTTGAACGCTTCCGCACACGATCTACAAGGGTATGTAGATGCATCTCTCTCTCTCATTGCTAGATGAACTCATAGATTGATCTTGGTGAACGTAGGAATTTTTTTATTTTATGCAACATTCCCCAACAGTGGCATCATGAGCTAGGTCTATGCGTAGTTCTCAATTGCACGAGTAGAACACAAATCTGTTGTGGGCGTAGATCTTGTCAACTTGCTTGCCACGACTAGTCTTATTTTGCTTCAGCGGTATTGTGTGATGAAGCAACCTGGACCAACCTTACACGTACGCTTACGTGAGATAGGTTCCACCGACTGACATGCACTAGTTGCATAAGGTGGCTAGCGGGTGTCTGTCTCTCCCACTTCAGTTGGAGCGGATTCGATGAAAAGGGTCCTTATGAAGGGTAAATAGAAGTTGACAAAATCACGTTGTGGTTATTCGTAGGTAAGAAAATGTTCTTGCTAGAACCCAATTGCAGCCACGTAAAAGATGCAACAACAATTAGAGGACGTGTAACTTGTTTTTGCAGCAATTGCTATGTGATGTGATATGGCCAAAAGTTGCGATGAATGATGAATGATATATTGTGATGTATGAGATCATGTTCTTGTAATAGGAATCACGACTTGCATGTCGATGAGTATAACAACCGGCAGGAGCCATAGGAGTTGTCTTAATTATTGTATGACCTGCGTGTCAATGATTTAACGCCATGTAATTACTTTACTTTATTGCTAAACCGTTAGCCATAGTAGTAGAAGTAATAGTTGGTGAGCAACTTCATGGAGACACGATGATGGAGATCATGGTGTCATGCCGGTGACGAAGATGATCATGGAGCCCCGAAGATGGAGATCAAAGGAGCTATATGATATTGGCCATATCATGTCACTACTATATAATTGCATGTGATGTTTATTATGTTTATGCATCTTGTTTACTTAGAACGACGGTAGTAAATAAGATGATCCCTAATAATAATTTCAAGAAAGTGTTCCCCCTAATTGTGCGCCGTTGCTAAAGTTCGTCGTTTCGAAGCACACGTGATGATCGGGTGTGATAGATCCTTATGTTCACATACAACGGGTGTAAGACAGTTTTACACATGGAAAAACACTTAGGGTTAACTTGACGAGCCTAGCATGTACAGACATGGCCTCGGAACACAGAGACCGAAAGGTCGAACATGAGTCGTATGGAAGATACGATCAACATGGAGATGTTCACCGATGATGACTAGTCCATCTCACGTGATGATCGGACACGGCCTAGTCGACTCGGATCATGTAACACTTAGATGACTAGAGGGATGTCAAATTTGAGTGGGAGTTCATTAAATAATTTGATTAGATGAACTTAATTATCATGAACTTAGTCTAAAATCTTTGCAAAATATGTCTTGTAGATCAAATGGCCAACGCTCATGTCAACATGAACTTCAATGCGTTCCTAGAGAAAACCAAGCTGAAAGATGATGGTAGCAACTATACGGACTGGGTCCGGAACCTGAGGATCATCCTCATAGCTGCCAAGAAAGCATATGTCCTAGAAGGACCGCTAGGTGAAGCACCCATCCCAGAGAACCAAGATGTTATGAACGCTTGGCAGTCACGTGCTGATGATTACTCCCTCGTTCAGTGCGGCATACTTTACAGCTTAGAACCGGGGCTCCAAAAGTGTTTTGAGCAACATGGAGCATATGAGATGTTCGAGGAGCTGAAAATGGTTTTCCAAGCTCATGCCCGGGTCGAGAGATATGAAGTCTCCAACAAGTTCTATAGTTGTAAGATGGAGGAAAATAGTTCTGTCAGTGAGCACATACTCAAAATGTCTGGGTTGCACAACCGCCTGTCCCAGCTAGACATTAACCTCCTGGACGAGGCGGTCATTGACAGAATCCTTCAGTCGCTCCCACCGAGCTACAAGAGCTTTGTGATGAACTACAATATGCAGGGGATGTGAAAACTATTCCTGAAGTATTTTCAATGCTGAAGTCAGCAGAGGTAGAAATCAAGAAAGAACATCAAGTGTTGATGGTCAATAAAACCACCAAGTTCAAGAAGGGAAAGGGTAAGAAGAACTTCAAGAAGGACGGCAAAGATGTTGCCGCGCCCGGTAAGCCAGTTGCCGGGAAGAAGTCAAAGAATGGACCCAAGCCTGACACTGAGTGCTTTTATTGCAAAGGGAAGGGTCACTAGAAGCGGAACTGCCCCAAATACTTAGCGGACAAGAAGGCCGGCAACATTAAAGGTATATTTGATATACATGTAATTGATGTGTACCTTACCAGTACTCGTAGTAACTCCTGGGTATTTGATACCGGTGTCGTTGCTCACATTTGTAACTAACAGCAGGAGCTGCGGAATAAGCAGAGACTAGCGAAGGACGAGGTGACGATGCGCGTCGGGAATGGTTCCAAGGTCGATGTGATCGCCGTCGGCACGCTACCTCTACATTTACCTACGGGATTAGTTTTAAACCTCAATAATTGTTATTTAGTGCCAAGTTTGAGCATGAACATTGTATCTGGATCTCGTTTAATGCGAGATGGCTACTCATTTAAATCCGAGAATAATGGTTGTTCTATTTATATGAGAGATATGTTTTATGGTCATGCCCTGATGGTCAATGGTTTATTCTTAATGAATCTCGAACGTAATGTTACACATATTCATAGTGTGAATACCAAAAGATGTAAAGTTGATAACGATAGTCCCACATACTTGTGGCACTGCCTCCTTGGTCACATTGGTGTCAAGCGCATGAAGAAGCTCCGTGTTGATGGACTTTTAGAGTCTCTCGATTATGAATCATTTGACACATGCGGACCATGCCTCATGGACAAAATGACCAAGACTCCGTTCTTCGGAACAATGGAGCGAGCAACCAACTTGTTGGAAATCATACATACTGATGTATGTGGTCCAATGAGCGTTGAGGCTCACGGAGGATATCGTTATGTTCTCACTCTCACTGATGACTTAAGTAGATATGGGTATGTCTACTTGATGAAACACAAGTCTGAGACCTTTGAAAAGTTCAAGGAATTTCAGAATGAAGTAGAGAATCAACGTGATCGAAAAATAAAGTTCTTACGATCAGATATCGTGGAGGAGAATATTTAAGTCACGAATTTGGTACACACTTAAGAAAATGTGGAATCGTTTCACAACTCACGCCGCCTGGAACACCTCAGCGTAATGGTGTGTCCGAACGTCGTAATCGCACTCTATTGGATATGGTGCGATCTATGATGTCTCTTACTGATTTACCGCTATCATTTTGGGGATACGCACTAGAGACAGCTACATTCACTCTAAATAGGGCTCCGTCTAAATCCGTTGAGAGGACACCGTATGAATTATGGTTTGGAAAGAAACCTAAGCTATCGTTTCTAAAAGTTTGGGGATGCGATGCTTATGTCAAGAAACTTCAACCTGAAAAGCTCGAACCCAAGTCGGAAAAATGCGTCTTCATAGGATACCCTAAGGAAACTATTGGGTATACCTTCTACCTTAGATCCGAAGGCAAGATCTTTGTTGCCAAGAACGGATCCTTTATGGAAAAAGAGTTTCTCTCGAAAGGAGTAAGTGGGAGGAAAGTAGAACTCGATGAAGTACTACCTCTTGAACCGGTAAGTAGTGCAGCTCAGGAAAACATTCCTGTGGTGCCTACACCGACTAGAGAGGAAATTAATGATGATGATCAAGGTACTTCGGATCAAGTTGCTACTGAACTTCGTAGGTCCATAAGGACACGTTCCACACCAGAGTGGTATGGCAACCCTGTCCTAGAAATCATGTTGTTAGACAACAGTGAACCTTCGAACTATGAAGAAGCAATGCGGGCCCAGATTCCAACAAATGGCTTGAAGCCATGCAATCCGAGATAGAATCCATGTATGAAAACAAAGTATGGACTTTGACAGACTTGCCCGATGACCGGCGAGCAATAGAAAACAAATGGATCTTTAAGAAGAAGACGGACGCGGATGGTAATGTTACCATCTATAAAGCTCGACTTGTCGCTAAGGGTTATTGGCATGTTCAAGGGGTTGACTACTATGAGACTTTCTCTCCCATAGCGAAGCTGAAGTCCGTCCGAATCATGTTAGCAATTGCCGCATACTATGATTATGAGATATGGCAGATGGACGTCAAAACGACATTCCTTAACGACTATCTTAAGGAAGAGCTATATATGATGCAGCCAGAAGGTTTTGTTGATCCTAAGAATGCTAACAAGGTGTGCAAGCTCCAACGATCCATTTATGGGCTGATGCAAGCATCTCGGAGTTGGAACATTCGCTTTGATGAGATGATCAAAGCGTTTGGGTTTATGCAAACTTATGGAGAAGCCTGCGTTTACAAGAAAGTGAGTGGGAGCTCTGTAGCATTTCTCATATTATATGTAGATGACATACTTTTGATGGGAAATGATATAGAACTTTTGGACAAATTAAGGCCTACTTGAATAAGTGTTTTTCAATGAAGGACCTTGGAGAAGCTGCTTACATATTAGGCATCAAGATCTATAGGGATAGATCGAGACGCCTCATAGGTCTTTCACAAAGCACATACCTTGATAAGATTTCGAAGAAGTTCAAAATGGATCAGTCCAAGAAAGGGTTCTTGCCTGTATTGCAAGGTGTGAGATTGAGCTCGGCTCAATGCCCGACCACGGCAAAATATAAAGAAGAGATGAGTGTCATCCCCTATGCCTCGGCCATAGGATCTATTATGTATGCCATGCTGTGTAC
>NW_025236570.1:0-5213 GCF_018294505.1 Triticum aestivum | reverse complement strand
GTGATGTTTTCTTCCCTTGCTTGGGCGTCTCCGCCTCCAAATCTTCGGAGGCGGCCCTCTTCTTCCCGCGCAGGGAGGAGGCTTTGACCTTCCCTTCCCAACTATCCTCCATAGGAGGGTTAGCAATTTCCCCGGTTTGGATGCGCAGTGCATGAAGTTTAGCTTCACTGCCCTTTCCTTCGCCTTTCCCTGAAGGGATTTTGCTGAGCGCCCGGTCCAGCATCTTTGCAATGGTGGGACCAGGCGAGCCTTCAGGAAGTGGTGTCGGACACCTAATTCTCTTCGCCTTGTCAAGCCATTCCTGGCCGCGGAGGGAATGTTAGAATAATAATCATGATAAATATAAATAAAGTGTCCGGCTTTAAGGTTACTTACTTGGGCATCTAGGCGATTGCAGCTTAGGCCCGCATCCTCGGTGGTGTCCGGACACTTTGCTTGTGGTCCAAAGAATAATTTACACATTCCTTCGAGCGTCAGGCTGAAGAAGTGCTTAATAGTCTGCGTACCCTCTGGATTAAACTCCCACATGCGGAGAGGCCGGCGTTTGCACGACAATATCCGCCGGACTAGCGTTACTTGAGTTATGCTGACAAGATTTATGTTCCTCCTAATAAGCTGCCGGATGCGATTCTGCAGTTCTGGTACATCGCCAGCAGGCCCATAACTCCGTCCCACATTGGTCCAAGACGCCAACTGTGATGGAGGGCCTGAGCGGAACTCGGTGGCAGCTACCCACTTTCTGCCTCTGGGAGCGGTGACATAGAACCATCTCCGTTGCCATACGTCGGACACTTCCGGAAAAGAACCCTCTGGCCATGGGGCATCGGCGTTCCTGCTTATTATGGCGCCTCCGCACTCCGCATGTCGCCCCTCGATCATCTTCGGCTTCACATTGAAGGTCTTTAGCCATAAGCCGAAGTGTGGGTTGACGTGGAGAAAAGCCTCGCACACGATAATGAAAGACGAGATATGGAGGATGGCGTCTGGAGCCAGATCATGGAAATCCAAGCCATAATAGAACATGAGCCCCCTCACAAAGGGGTCGAGGGTGAGGCCTAGGCCTCGGAGGAAGTGAGGAGTAAACACGACACTTTCATTGGGCTCCAGCATGGGGATGACTTGCCCCGGAGTAGGAAGCCTGTGCTGGATATCAGCAGTCAGGTATCCAACCTCCCTCAGCTTCGCAATATCCTCCTCCTGAATCGAGGAGGCCACCCACCGGCCTGCTGCGTCGGATCCGGACATACTGGAGGATCTGGGGTGTTGGAGCTTAGGTTTTGAGCGATGGAGCTCGAGGCGCGAGAAGGAGCAGGAGAGGTGGAAACGAGGCGTAGGCCTTGACCCCTTTATAAAAGGGATGAATACCAAGAGTCCTCAGCGTGACCGCTTGAGACTTATCTAAAAAGAAACACGGAATTATACCAACAGTCGCCGTGGGGTCGCATATGCCCATATTGATGAAAGATCCCGTATTAAGAGGGACACGATCTCTGCTTTGGCAGGACGTGCCGATAAAACCGTCTCGCAACGCGAGTCGAGGTGGAACAGGAAACGCTGGTTCGTGTTGGACCAGGTCATGATGCAAGGGCACGACGCATGAAGATTGCCAGCAGAACAGATTTATGCTAAGGGTGTGTGAAGATCATCTTGCAGATCCGGACACAACCTACGTGTTCGATAATCACCTTGGAGTATTCGGAGGAGGAACCCGCCTTGCAATGTCGAAGACAAGACTGCGCGCCGGACTCATCATCATTGAAGCCTGGTTCAGGGGCTACTGAGGGAGTCCTGGATAAGGGGGTATCCGGACAGCCGTACTATATACATCGTCCGGACTATAGAAGCGTCAAGATACAAGACTCAAGACTTCGGGTCGTGTCCGGATGGGACTCTCCTTTGCATGGAAGACAAGCTTGGCGATCCGGATATTATGTTTCCTTCCTTGTAACCGACTCCATGTAAACCCTAGCTCTCCGGTGTCTATATAAACCGGAGAGCATGGTCCTTAGAAGGCCGATCACAATTACAATCATACCATCATAGGCTACCTCTTAGGGTCTAGCCTCTACGATCTCGTGGTAGATCTACTCTTGTATTCCACATATCTTCAATATTAATCAAGCAGGAAGTAGGGTTTTACTTCCATCGAGAGGGCCCGAACCTGGGTAAACATTGTGTCCCTTGCTTCCTGTTACCATCAGCCTAAGACGCACAGATCGGGACCCCCTACCCGAGATCCGCCGGTTTTGACACCGACACCCCCCCCCCCAAAGTCACTACAAAACTTGTAAACTGTTCAGTAAATCCATCAGGTCCACAACCCTGTCCCCTGGAATGATCTTGATAACATGATCAATCTCCTTGATAGAAATAGTGCAGATAAAACCTCTAAATCAGGAACACGATAGATCAAATCCTCCGAATCAAAAATCAAACACAAGCATATTATAAACACCCACACAATTCTTGAAGCAGGAAATTAAATGCAGATGCTTTCTCCTCATGACTATCAATGACATGACCATCATCAAGTAATAGGATGGGGATTGTATTGCATTTGCTCAGTGGCTCTAGCATGGAAGTATTTTGTGTTTTCCAGCCCCGAGGTTAGCCCACTGAAAAGTGCATATCTTTCTCCACTAAGCATTTTGGTATTCAAGCGGAGAATATGCTTTTTAAGAATCAAGCGAAAATTCTCCTCGGGGATAGATAATCGTCTAAGATCTTCAAGGTTATCCAATTACAATAAAATTTTATTACAATTCTCTATAATAACCACTTTTTGAGGGCATATCACATTTTTTTATCTTAGCAGATATGTTGGTGGCACTAGAAGATGTATGTGTGGGTGCAACCCATGAATTATGCACAAATTCTAGGAAACTGGGATGAGAAGGCCAAAAACTTTCAAAGTGAAACAACCCACTCTTAGAATACCAATTTCAATGGAAAGAACTCGTGGAGTACCATCGTGGACGCTAGTGCCAACGACGCCGGGGGCTCGCCAACCACGGTGATAGGTTACTGTACATCCCGGTGCACCGCACACGGTACCACTGGGATTACCACGTCCCACTGCCATGGCCGGACGTCACCCCCCTGGCTGGCACCTCGACCCGCACCGCATTCCGGTGCGAGACATGTCTCAGAGCACAACAGGGCGGTTTCGCCTCACTAACCGCCTCTGATGCTCAGAGCACCGTATACATTTCTTATCACTAACCACCTTGAATTCTCATATCATCGCATTCAATTTCGTCAATTTGGTAATCAACTCTGGTAGTGAATTTCACGAGAACGACAAACGTAAGTATACACTAAAGTTTGTATAAAACAACATTATGTTCAACATTTAAACACCACGCACAGAAAAAAGTTAAACACAAAAACACATCAGACATGTTCCATACAACACATACATCTCAGGCCTCCAGCATAACATTTGAAGGAGCAATGCCTCTAGTAGCTACATGCCCTCCTCCAAAATCATCTTCATTAGGAGTTGGCATCACAACAGTCTTTGTAAGACCATATAGTTATGGAACCTTGGACCTTAGCTCGAAAACTTTGGTGGTCATCGTTAGTGTTGGCCCCTCGGTGACCACACCTTGCTTAAGATTGGTGTCGTGAAGAAAGGGAACAAAAATTGTGTATCGAACTTCACAAGAACAACATCCTTTAGATAATGATATGCCACCTTGAAGTTCAAATGATTTAAAATATTGATGGTAACATATGCAACAAATAAGGTAGCTGATAAAATAGTGTTGTAGACATTGAACATGACAATATTTTCAAAGGGACCATAATCCGCTCCAACTAAACCTTTGTTGCATACGTTATGCTAACAATTTCGGGAGAAGGGTCATACAACTGCAAAGGAAAATAAATAATGGTAAAAAAAGTTGCACATGAAAACGAGAATAGCACGTCTAGTACTAAAGCAAGTTGAATGTCATAATCAAACTTTGGGATATCAGTAATGTTGAGAGTTAGGTTATATATGCATATTACAATAGTTAAAAAATGGATGAATATGCTATTGTAGATGCTATTACGACATGACAGAGGTTTCGCGCCCAGACCCACTTGTTGCCATGTGTCCGGGGTATCCTAGGGGTGGAAGGAGGTGTCTTTCTGCCCGTTCCTTTGGTGGGTGATGTCCGAATGCTGGGTGAGGTGGGGCTTGAGTGTGCGATGTTGGGGTGGCGGCCCTGGGATGTCAGTCGCGTGTCTGGCTCTCCGACAAGCATCGTTACGGTGGTGTTGGTGGCGCCTCTGTCATGTGAATGGTGAGGTGCGTTGTGGCAGGTGGTCTTGGTGACTCTGTTGCAGATGGTGACAACCAGAATTCGATACATATCTAGAGTCTTGGAATTCGTGTTGGGTATCCCCACACGGTGGGCCTTGTGGCTCGAGTCCTTCGAGGTGACGACGTCCGCCTATCATTTGTCGAGGGACGACACCGGCCTCTCATCCCGGCGCCTGACGATCACGTTTGCCCCTCTCATTTTCACGTGACAAACTCCAGCTCTCTATTCTTTTTGCTAACCGACGGGGACAACACTCCTCGGTTGAGGGCTAAAGGGCAAAGGTCATCTCTGGCAAACAATTTGATAGAGTTGTCGCGGCATAGTTTAGTGGTTTATTCCAGGTGGGGCGTGTGTGTTCATGGGCCGTCTGGTGGTGTCTCAATTCTCATGGCGGTTCAACCTCTGACATGCTTTTGCTTCGTGTCTTTCTATCGATGTCTAGTAGTGTGTTTCTAGTGCTTGTTATCAGGATTCACAAACCATGTTTCCTTAGGCCGTGTGCCTTTACATAAAACGGGATGAAAACATAACTTCAGAAAACTATCTACTCTCTCCCCCCTCTCCCTTAGAACATGAAACATATGGTTTGCAATTACCACATGTATGACGGGCCATGAGTAGCTTCTTCTGATTTTTCGGCACTTCTCAACAACTAAAAAAGAATATAGAATGACGTGTGCTATCATGAAAACAGGGCATGCCATTCCTATACATACATTTGTTTTCCCATGACGAAGCACAAGACACTTAGCTCGTACCACGTATAAATCTTCATTTCTTCTAGGTGGTCATAAATTCTATAAACCAGGGAAAGAAATACAACCGCGTCCAAAGAGGAAATGTATCTCTGGACACTCAAGGACGGACAATTTTAGGGCCCCTTTGATTTGCAGATTTTTT
>NW_025236569.1:0-5213 GCF_018294505.1 Triticum aestivum | reverse complement strand
GGTAACCCGATGCCACCCACAATGTATAGGGTTGAAGTGGTTTGGGTGCTGCCAGGCTGCGATGAGCTGTTACCTCCGATTCGACCCGCTGGGGCCGATGAAGAAGATGAGATGACCCTCAGCGCCTGCGTAAGTTGGCCCCTGCTTTGGCCGAAGAGCCAGATTCGTTTGGGGGCAGGGGACACCACCCCACAGACAAGACCACCAGTCGTACCGGCGACAAGCCATGGCAAGAATGCCGCAACGCTACCGGACATGCCGGACATCCGTATGGCACAGGATCCGGACATGCATATGGCACAAGATCCGGACGACGACGAAAATGGTACATTTACCAACGTCGATAAGTACATTCCCGAACATGGGTACGATGATGAGTTCTGCGGTCCTCCTTCTCAAGAACCCAACCAAGAAGACCGCGATCTAGCTGGTACATCGGAGAAACCCAGTTGCAACAAGCGTCGTCTGGCGTTCAGTTCTCAGGAGACGCCTCCAGCTGCCGCCTTCACCGAGCCTCAGATAGCTGAGGTGCGAAATATTATCAGCCCCAACGCGCTCAAGAAGGCGGTCTTTGAGCAGAACTCGGTCCCATTACAACAGATCAAGAAGAAGACACGGAAATGGCAGACTAAAAAGGGCGCCGGTGCGAGCCAGCCGGCACCGAGTACGATCCGTGCT
This sequence comes from Triticum aestivum, assembly GCF_018294505.1. Classification (NCBI taxonomy): domain Eukaryota; kingdom Viridiplantae; phylum Streptophyta; class Magnoliopsida; order Poales; family Poaceae; genus Triticum; species Triticum aestivum. The sequence continues at coordinate 4,535 of NW_025236569.1, read as the reverse complement.
CAGGACGGGCCACCTTCACCTAAGGATATCTCGAGGAGGGTGCATGTGGTGGGTAGGGCGATGCTACCGACAAATATGCTCAATGCTGCAACCGGTGCTATGCGGAGTCTGCACGACAGTGTTCTTTCTTTGGAGAAGCGGCATCTAAGAGAGAATGATGTGGCATACCCGGTTTTCGTGGCCAAGGTGCCAGAGGGCAAGGGCTTTGTGGATGGCGACATCGGGGGTATGATCATCCTGCGGTTTGATGACAAATTTGCTATGTTTAACCTTCATCCGCTGCACTACACCTTCGTTCGTCTGTTTTCGCTGAGTATGGAGATGCGGATCATTAGAGACAAGACCCCGGACATCGTGATCGTTGACCCCTTCTACATGCGTGCCAAGATCTTGAGCAGCGCTGGGGACCGCCAAGTCGCGAGTTCACACCTCGAAGACCTCATTCTGGCAAACCCAGATAAGGATAACTTCCTTGTGGCTTACTTTCCCTAGTAAGTCATCCCTTAACCGCCCCGTAACATATGATTTCTTAGATTTCGATCGTTCTTTTTTTCTTCTAACATTCCGTGTTCTGTGCAGTGACACACATTGCACACTCATCCTCTTAAGCCTGAAATATTCCATGCCCACGTATTTCGACCCGAACCGTAACTCCAAGATAGACTACACAAATATCAAGAAAGTTCTTGATGATGTTCTCCCCGGCTACGCCAAATCTGGAGGCACCTTCACCAGGGTAGTTCGTAAGTACGGCAAGCACGTGTTCGCCCACAATACAACGTTTTGCTGCGTCAAGCAGCCGCCTGGCGGTCAGAAGGATGCCTACTACGCCCTCCATCACATGCGGGCGATCGTAAGGGACCATCATCACCTTCTGCTACTAAATAATCTCAAAGATTGGGCCGCGAGCTTGTCGGCAATCCAGGACGCGGACATCAGACAAGAATTCTTTCGCATCCAGTCAGAGTTTGTGGACATCATCCATCAAGATGTCCTTCATACCTCGGGGCAGTTCTACCTCAGATATCAACCGTCCAACAGGGAGATAGACGGAACGCTACAAATGCAGGCTGACAACGCCCGCGATTTCATGACCATCACGACAGACGGCGGCTTCATCCACGCTCCGGTCCCATGAGTCGAGTCGACAGTAGTGATGCTGTGTGTAGTTCTGAAACATTGATTGGCTCATGTTGTAATTAAATTTTAATGAACTTGTATGTCTCTTTGGTTTGGACAGTCATTCAACTTAGATGTAATCGATGCTATTTATTAGTAGGACCATGAATCGTGCTATTAATGTCATGTCTTGCTTTTCTCTTCCGATCCTTTTGTTGCATACTTATATATTGCTTATGTATGTATTGTCTGTTGTTTGGCTTGTGCATAGAGATGTCGTCATATGTCGTGTACAAGGGTAAGGTTCCCGGAGTCTACGATGACTGGGAGGAGTGTCGGAGACAGGTTCACCGTTTCAGCGGTAACAGTTACAAAGGGTACACCACTAGTGCGGAGGCGGAATCTAGATACGCCCGCTATCTAGCGGGAGAGAGGAGGGAGCGTTGGAGGAACCAGATGAAGACCAGTTTCATCGCGATGATGCTCATCGTGATGACCGCAACTCTCTTCTATGTGATGGTAGTTTAGATGATCGATATCGACTTGTAATGTGAAGACAAACTCGATACTCGCGGTCTCGAGACTTGTAATGTTTTATCTTTGTTCGGTCTTTTGAATTCGGAGACTAATATGATGAATTGTATTCGGAGACTAATCTTCTATTGTATTCGATGAATCTGCTGTTGCTGTGTGCTACTGTCTATATTCTGTCAAATAATATATTTTGTAACATGTGCAAAAATCAGAAAAGTAAAAAAAAACCTAATATTCATACTAATGGCGCATCACTACATAGTACGCCATTAGTATGCCAAGGTATACTAATGGCGCATCACCAAACAGTGCGCCATTAGTATGCCAAGTATACTAATGGCGCATCCATCCCCAGTGCGCCATTAGTGTGCCAAAGCACATTGTTAAATATGGCCCCTGGGAGGCATACTAATGGCGCATGGTGTTATATACTAATGGCGCACTGGGTGGTGCGCCATTAGTATACCAGATACTAATGGTGCGCCAGTGGTGCTGCACCATTAGTAATAAATACTAGTGGCGTGATACTAATGGCGCACCAGTGATGCGCCATTAGTAGGCAAAACTGATGCACCATTAGTAGGCCTTTTCCTAGTAGTGCAAGTCTCTTTACTCGTTCCGTAATACATCATCCCGTAACTAACTCATTAGTCACTTTGCTTGCAAGGCTTCTTATGATGTGTATTACCGAGAGTGTCCAGAGATACCTCTCCGATACTCAGAGTGACAAATCCTAATCTCAATCTATGCCAAGTCAACAAACACCTTCGGAGATACCTGTAGAGCATCTTTATAATCACCTAGTTACGTTGTGACATTTGATAGTACACAAGGCATTCCTCCGGTATCCGGGAGTTGCATAATCTCATGGTCGAAGGAATATGTATTTGACATGAAGAAAGCAATAGCAATAAAACCAAATGATCATTATGCTAAGCTAACGAATGGGTCTTGTCCATCACATCATTCTCCTAATGATGTGATCCTGTTATCAAATGACAACTCATGTCCATGGTCAGGAAACCTTAACCATCTTTGTTCAACGAGCTAGTCTAGTAGAGGCTCCGTAGGGACACAGTATTTGTTTATGTATTCACACATGTATTAAGGTTTCCGATCAATAAAATTCTAGCATGAATAATAAGCCTTTATCATGAATAAGGAAATATAAAATAACAACTTTATTATTGCCTCTAGGGCATATTTCCTTCAAGAAATACAAATTTGGTCCAAGCATGAAGCCTCTTCCAAAGTTACTATATGAGAGGACTGAAGAGGAAAATGCGGACATCAGTGCTGCTGAAGTGAAGGCCCATTTTGAACGGAAACCTCCACCTCCGAAGGGAATGGCACATCCGGTGAAAGTGAAGCACACTATGGATGCCCTTAAGAGACCACCACCGCCTCCGCCGCAATCCAACTATGACTGTTGTATTGCAAAGACATATGATGAAGCGCGGCGGTCGGGAAGTACTTCCAGTGATGCAAGATTAGCAAAACGAAAAAAATGGGAAAACAATTCCCCAGCTCGGCGAACTGGCGAAGCAATCGTGCCCCCCACTCAAGGTGTCTAGCGATACTGTCGCTAATCATCCGGGGCTACTGCCCGGTACCAATCTTGGTGATTACCTGAGCGATGATGTAGAGTTTGAAACGTTAGAGGTAGTAGAGATCTTCATATATGAGCACGGGAAGCCTCTCGTCAAACCTTATAGTCCCGATTGGTGTTACAAACCGGGATTAAAGGTCCTCCTGCCTGGGCGCCCCACAGCGGCCACGTGGACCTCCTTTTGTCCCGGTTCGTAAGCCAACCGGGACTAAATTTTTGGGCATTAGTCCCATCTGTTTTGTCCCGGTTCCAGAATGGGGACTAAAGGCCCTCTGGAACCGATTTCGGCTACCGTTGGCCGTTTTGCACATTTTTAGAATCCTCAGATTCTGAAAGGAAAAAAGTTATCCTCAATTTTTTTTAATTTTTTTGTCAAACTATGGTCAAACTACTTATTGAGTAAATTTTAGTGTTACTAAATATTTATTGTTTTTTAGTATAATAGTTTCAAGCTTAAACGGTGAAACGTGTGACTTCATGCTCAAGTTAAACTCCTAAAATCAAATAACAACAGTTGCTGCAACTGGACATACATTGTATATAGTGATTCAGGGATTCACCATTTTATACCTTAGCTAGTACCAGATCATCAAATTATAACCATTCTATCAATGAATCTAGATCAGGCACTTGTGCTTAGCCAAACATAAAAAGCTCATTAGTTCTCATCCGGTTCACATCACCAAGAAGCAATTGATTAAAGCATATGAGAAATAGTTTTAAAAATTAAAGATGTCATATTTGGATTCCTCACAATTTTCTGATAATAATGGATATATTATTTGTCGAGTTTTGATTTACAGATTTAAAGATATTAATTATGCCATTTAAATGAACAAATGGTAAAAAAATGAATAAAATAATAGTATGACTTTTATTTTCATTGAAATTCAATATTATTATTACTTACTTTATATTAACAATTGTTTGGAACTCAAATAATTAAATCATGTGAAATCTAGACCTAAGGGTTAATAGGATTGACAGCTTAGGCTGGAGTAGAACTCAGTCAGGAAAACAACAAGTGCACACATGTAAACTAGGGGGATTAGAACTTGGAAGTTAAGCGTGCTTAGGCTGGAGTAGTGAGAGGATAAGTGACCGGCCGGGAATCTAGACGATTTGAAATGACTGCTGCACACTTGAGCAGTGATGAGGGGTGATTAGAGATTAAATTGTCAATAATTCAGAAATTTAAAAATAAAAAAATCAATTTTTTAAAAGAATTCCTTAGCATTTAGTCACTAACAATCGGGATTAAAGGTCCTCCGGC
>NW_025236568.1:0-5213 GCF_018294505.1 Triticum aestivum | reverse complement strand
AGAGAGAGAGAGAGAGAGAGAGAGAGAGAGTGAAAAAAGTGTGTGTGCGTGTGTGAAAGAGACATGGACAACACACGATAAAAGTAGAGAAAAAGCGTGTGTGCCTTATGCAAACATATCACACATGCATCTTCGACAACGGAGGCAAGGTGAGGAGATAGTGCGTGGTTGTTTGGAACCGAGAGAGCAAGACCCCTAGCATGTGGCCAAGAGGGGTCTGACAAACAAGGAAGAGAGGTCGAGAGAGACGTACAGAGAAAATGCAGACATGGGGAGGAGAGAGTGTATGTTTGTCATAGAGAGATCCCCTGGAGATCGTGATGGGACTACATGGGTGGGAGATCGAGTGACAAGGTGTGTGCGCGATAGAAGATGCCCCGAGAGATATCGAGATAGACGTATGGATGGAAGGAGACAATATGTGTGTTCCTGATGGCTAGTAAGAGATAATCATACTTAGGAGGGGGGAGTGCTTGCACCTATGATGGAGTGAGGGATTATGGTACTTAGGGGGGTGCGTGTCACATGGAGAGAGAACAAGGCCGGAGAGTGTTGGATGGGTCTATATGTATAGCGCGAGCGAGACATGTGTATGTGTGAACAAGGGAGATATAAGGCCAGTTTGTCTTGCGTCCTGAGCATCTTTTACCTGGCCTGGGGTTGTGGCTGGATTTCATGCACGCTTGTTTGGTTGCTACCTTGTGAAAAAGAAAGCCCGCCTGGCCTGGGTTCCCTTACACTTTAATTAGCCTGGCTGAACTCCAGACACTGCAAGTAGCCTGGCCCAGGCGACCGACTTTGAACGCCTAGCCATGCCTGGTCGTGCGGCCACGAGGCTAACAACAACATGGATGGATATTAGCATTAAATAATTGATGCATGGATTGATTGATGGGACGTTGATGCTTTGCCTGGCCCAGGCATGAACCAAACGCTTCAGCACCACACAAGCCTGGCCAGGCAGAAATATTTTACATCTCACATCCACACCAGGCAGTACCGGCCATCAAGGCATGAGGGTCAGGTCACGAACCAAACTGACCAATAAAGTTTGAGAGAGATTGAGGAGCCCCGATAAGGCTGAGTGGTGCGTCAGATAGCTGACAGGGGGAAAGAGATATTCCATCCGCTTGATAATGCAGTGCATGTAAATTTTTTAGAAGTCAAACTTTGGAAACTTTGATCAGGTTTACGCAAATGTTATTTATATCTACAATACCAAAGATACATCATACAAAACTACATCTCATGGTGAATCCAATGGTATATGTTTGTCGTACTAGATGTAATTCTTTTTCTCCATGTACATGGTCAAACTTTGTGATGTTTGACTTTTTAATAAATCTATATGATATGGACCGAGGAGAGTGCCTCAGTCGAGACAGATCAAGTGCATGTGAAGGAGAATGAGTAAGTGTGCAAAAAGAGTATGTGTGTGAAATAGAAAGTGACAACAAACGATAAATTAGAGAGAGTGTGTGTTTTTTCGTTTCTTATGCGAACATATCACACATGCATCTCCGAGATGGAAAAGTGAGGCGAGGAGATACACGAAGATAGCTAGTGTGTGATTGTTTGCAACGGAGAGAGACACCCCTGTAGCACATGTCCAATCGAGGTCTGGCCAACAAGGAAAAAAGGTCGAGAGGGACACATGGATGGCATGGACGCATGGGGAGGGAGAGAGGGTGTGTTTGTGATAGAGAGATCCCCTCGAGATCGTGAGGGGACTATATGGGTTGGAGATCGAGGGAGTGCGTGCGTGATAGAAAGATGCCCCAAGAGAAATCGAAATAGACCATGCACATGTTTGTGATGGAGACTAAGATTAGCTAGTCATATACATATAGGGGGGACTGCGTGTGCCTACAATTGAGTGAGAGACCATCATACTTGGCTAGTTGGGCATGAGATTGTGTGTGTGTGTGTGCTTGTGAGATGGAGAGAGAACGAGGGAGAGAGATAGAGTTTTAGATGGGCCTATCGAGTGCGAGTGAGATATGCATGTGTATGTGTGACTGATACGTCTCCGTCGTATCTATAATTTTTTATTGTTCCATGCCAATATTCTAAAACTTTTATATACTTTTGGCAACTTTTTATAACTATTTTTGGGACTAACATATTGATCCAGTGCCCAGTGCCAGTTCCTGTCTGTTGCATGTTTTATGTTTCGCAGAAAACCAATATCAAACGGAATCCAAACGGGATAAAAACAGACGGAGAATTATTTTGGAATATTTTGGATTTTCCGGAGGAAGAATCAACGCGAAACGGTGTCCGGGGTGGCCACGAGACAGGGGGCCGCACCCTCCCCCCTAGGTGCGCCCTGGACTCTCGTGGGCCACCCATAAGGCGGTTGATGCTCTTATTTTTCCACAAGAAAGCTAATTTTACGAGAAAAATCTGGGCGAAAGAGTCACCCCAAACGGAGTTACGGATCTCCAGATATAAAGGAAACGGTGAAGGGGCAGAAACAGAGAACGCAGAAATAGAGAGATAGATCCAATCTAGGAGGGGCTCTCGCCCCTCCCATGCCATGGGAGCCAAGGACCAGAGGGGAAACCCTTCTCCCATCTAGGGAGAAGGTCAAGGAAGAAGAACAAGAAGGGGGGCTCTCTCCCCCTTGCTTCCGGTGGCGCCAGAACACCGCCGGGGGCCATCATCATCACCGCGATCTTCACCAACACCACCATCATCTTCACCAACATCTCCATCACCTTCCCCCCTCTATCTACAGCGGTCCACTCTCCGCAACCCGTTGTACCCTCTACTTGAACATGGTGCTTTATGCTTCATATTATTTTCCAATGATGTGTTGCCATCCTATGATGTCTGAGTAGATTTACGTTGTTCTATTGGTGGTTGATGAATTTCTATGATTGATTTAATTTGCTTGTGGTTATGTTGCTGTCCTATGGTGCCCATAATATGAGCGCGCGCGTGGATCACACCATAGGGTTAGTTGTATGTTGATAGGACTATGTATTGGAGGGCTAGAGTGACAGAAGCTTCCACCTAGCATAGAAATTGATGCATACGGGATTGAAGGAGGACCAATATATCTTAATGCTATGGTTGGGTTTTACCTTAATGAATGTTAGTAGTTGCGGACTACTTGCTAATAGTTCCAATCATAAGTGCATAGAATTCCAAGTCAGGGATGACATGCTAGTAGTGGCCTCTCCCACATAAAACTTGCTATCGGTCTAGTAACGTAGTCAATTGCTTAGGGACAATTTCACCACTCCTATCACCACTTTCCCACACTCGCTTTATTTACTTTATTGCATCTTTATATAAACAGCCCCTACTTTTTATTTACGTGTTTTTTATTATCTTGCAAACCTTTCCTATCACACCTACAAAGTCCTTCTAGTTTCATACTTGTTCTAGGTAAAGCGAACGTCAAGCTTGCGTAGAGTCGTGTCAGTGGCCGATACGACTTGAGAGAGTATTTGTTCTACGTTTAGCTCCTCGTTGAGTTCGACACTCTTACTTATCAAAAGAGGCTACAACTATTCCTTATACTTGCGGGTTATCAAGACCTTTTTCTAGCGCCGTTGCCGGGGAGTCATAGCGTGGGGTGAATATTCTCGTGTGTGCTTGTTTGCTTTATCACTAAGTAATTTTTATTTGCTGTTCTTAGTTGTTCTCTATGTTTAGTTATGGATATGGAATGCAAAATACCAAAAAAAATTAGATGTACTTTTGCGTTGGTATGCCTGGAATCTCTACTTGAGATATGATATTACTTGTTACTCTAGGATGAAGGCTCCACACCTTCCCTTTTCATGCAAATTTAATGACAATGAAACCTTAGCTTCTTATGCTAATGGTACATATTATTACTATTATGTGGAACAAATAGAAGAATTTGTTGCTTTTAAGGCTGCTTATGAAGTTGAAGCTTTGTTTGAAAAGTATGAAGCTTTTGATGATGATGGTTATAGGCCTGAAAATCTTGCTATACTTAGATATTGGTATGAAAATTATGAATACAATTATTATATTAATGCTTTTATGAAGAAAGTCTCCGCTGTCCAAGAAGAGACTAATATTTTGCAGGAAGCTATGGATGAAGAAATTGATGAAACTGTGAGCTCATTGGATGAAAAAGATGATGAGGAGAGCAAAGAAAAAAAGGAGGAAGAGAGGATTAGCTACCCGTGCCCACCTTCTAATGAGAGTAACTCTTCAACTCATACATTGTTTAATCCCCTTCATGCTTACCGAAGGATGATTGCTATGATGATTGCTATGATCCCTTGAATTTGTTTGAAATACCCCTTTTTGATGATGCTTGCTATGCTTGTGGCCAAGATGCCAATATGAATTATTCTTATGGAGATGAACTTGCTATAGTTCCTTATGTTAAACATGAAATTGTTGCTATTGCACCCACACATGATAATCCTATTATCTTTTTGAATTCTCCCTACTACACTTTATCGGAGAAGTTTGTGCTTATTAAGGATTATATTGACGGGTTGCCTTTTACCATTGCACATGAAGATTTTGATGAATGTAATATGCATGTTCTTGCTGCTCCTACTTGCAATTATTATGAGAGAGTAACTATATCTCCACCTCTCTATGTTTCCAATACGATAGAATTGCAAGAAACTGTCTATACTATGCATTGGCCTTTACTATGTGTGCATGAATTGTTCTTTTATGACATGCCGATGCATAGGAAGAGAGTTAGACTTCGTTGTTGCATGATATATGTTACTTTGTGCTCACTACTAAATTACAAATCATTGTTAATTAAAATTGGCTTTGATATACCTTGGGATCCGGGTGGATCCATTACTTGAGCACTATATGCCTAGCTTAATGGCTTTAAAGAAAGCGCTGCCAGGGAGACAACCCGGAAGTTTTAGAGAGTCTTTTATTCCTGTTGAGTGCTTTTATATAGTTTAAAAACAAAAAAAATAAAGAGGGGAACACAAAAACTTTTCAAAAAGGAAAGTGAAAGTGAGAGAGACAAGCATTGTTGAAGTGGGGGAGCTCCTTGAACTTTGTTCATGCTCACAGAAACTTTGTGAATCTTGATTACAAAAACTTTTCATCTAAAATAATTATCCCCTTGTACAATTCCATTGTATTATAAAAATAATGTGCGAAGGTTTGCCTTTAGGATGTTTACAATGCTTGTTGGTTTGTATGATGCAGGACAGAAGCTTTTGCTGTAGTGAGAGATTTTAATT
>NW_025236567.1:0-5214 GCF_018294505.1 Triticum aestivum | reverse complement strand
GGGTTTTGTTTAGATTAAAAGTTCGCCATAGCTGCAACTTCGCGTACTTCGTTTGTGTTCAACGACCAGACAAAGGCGTCATAGAACCCCACCTTGATCAATAAAGCTTTCATCTTATATTCGCAATATCCAGATTGCAATCTCAGTTTCTTGCTTGTTCTTCGTTTGCTCGCAGGAAACAGACCCTCGTGGTCAGGTTGATCGTGCTCCGGCGTGGTCAATAACCTCTCGGAGTTGGTTTAGCGATTGCTAAGGCGCGACGTCCTCGCACGTTCGTAGTCGGATCATCAAAGTCGACTGCCACCAAAGCGATATCCATCATCTCATCGAAAGACGGGACACCTTTGCCTCTATCAATCATCGATGGAGGTAGTTGTCATAACTTGGCAAGTGAAGAACTATGCTCCAAGCTTCAATTGGTAAAGAGGAAGCAACCGCACCCCTACAAGGTTCAATGGCTAAGTGACTCCGGCACTATACGAGTTGAGCATACGGTCCAAGTCTCCTTCAAAATTGGTGCATATGAGGACACTTTGGAGTGTGATGTGGTCCCAATGACCGTTTGCCACCTCCTTCTTGGTCGACCATGGCAATTCGACCGTGGTGTCATCCACAATGGGTGCACCAATCACTATAGCTTCAAGATGAAAGGGAAGGAATATGTGCTACGACCTATGTCTCCTAGTCAAGTGATAGCCGACAAGCAAGCCACCCATCATGGAGAGAAGAGTGAGAAAGTGATCCACCAAAAAGTGAGTGAGAGCCACAAGCCAAACTTGAGCGCCTCTTCGCCTAGAGAGAAAAACCTCATACTGTTTGCCACAAAAAGTGAGATGAGAGAAGTGTGTGAGAACCCATCGAGTGTGATGCACTTTGTCCTTGTGTGCAAGGATGGGGAACCAAAAACTAACCCCTCTCACGAGCTACCTTTAGTGTTTCAATCTCTTTTGCAGGAATTCCAAGATGTTTTCCCCGATGAGCTACCTCCGGGTCTACCTCCTCTTCGAGGTATTGAGCATCGAATCGACCTCATCCCCGGAGCGCCACTTCCAAACAAAGATCCATACCGTGTCAACCCCAAAGAAACTAAGGAGATTCAACGGCACGTACAACAACTCATCGACAACGGTCATGTACATGAAAGCTTAAGCCCTTGTGATGTTCCCGTTATACTTATGCCTAAGCAAGATGGAAGTTTCCTCTTGTGTTCTGATTGTAGACCTATAAATGCTATTACAGTTCGCTATAGGCATCCCATTCCTCGCTTAGATGATATTCTTGATGAACTTAGCGAGCCAACTTTTTCTCAAAAATTGATCTTAAAAGTGGCTATTATCAAATCCGCATACAAGAGGGTGATGAATGGAAAACTGCTTTCAAAACCAAATTTGGCTTATATGAGTGGCTAGTTATGCATATGGGTTTATCGGAGGCTCCCGGTACTTTCATACGTCTTATCCATGAAAGACATATTAATCATGTTAGGGCTGTTTTGCAAACCCTTTGCAAGGAACTTCTTTATGCCAACATGAAAAAGTGCATATTTGGTGTTGACAAAGTGGTTTTCTTGGGTTTTGTTGTCTCTTCCAAGGGTGTCCATGTTGATGAATCTAAAATTGAAGCAATTAAAACTTGGCCCCAACCCACCAATTTGCAACAAGTGCGTAGTTTTCTTGGTCTTGCGGATTTTTTTCGTCGCTTTGTGAAAGATTTTAGCACTATTGACGCTCCTTTGCATGCCTTGAGTAAGAAGAATGCTCCTTTTGTTTGGGGATCTTTGCAATCCACCGCTTTTGATGAGCTCAATTCTTTGCTTACTCATGCTCTGATTCTTGCTTTGCACAATTTTGACAAAACTTTTGAGGTTCATTGTGATGCAAGTGGTACCGGAATTGGCGGAATCTTGATGCAAGAAAAACGAGCCATTGCATATTTTAGTGAAAAACTCTCAGGTGCTCAACTTAACTATCCCATATATGACAAAGGATTGTATGCTTTAGTGCGTGTTCTACATGTTTGGGAACATTATCTTAGATCTCATGAGTTTGTCATACATACCGATCATGAAACGCTTAAGTACTTAAAAGGTCAAACTAAGTTAAACAAGCGTCATGCCAAATGGAGTGAATTTATTGAATCTTTCCCCTATGTGATCAAGTACATTAAGGGTAAGGAAAATGTAGTTACGGATGCACTTCCACGCATATGCACGCTTGTCACTAAATTTGAGTTGAATGTTATTGGTTTTGAGCACATCAAAGACTTGTATGCTAATGATCCATCTTTTGCTATTCGTTATGCTAAGTGTTTGACGCATACTTCTTGGGAACAATATTATATCAAGGATGCTTGTCTTATGAAAGCTAACAAACTATGCATTCTCGACACTTCTCTTCGTTTGCTACTTTTGCAAGAGGCTCATGGAGGCGGACTCATGGGACATTTTGGACGAGATAAGACATTCGCCACGCTCTCCAAGAACTACTTTTGGCCCAAGATGTTTCGAGACGTCTCACGCTTCACCACCCGATGCTCTACATGTCGCAAAGCTAAGTCTAAAGCTCAATCTCATGGTCTTTACATGCCTCTTTCTATTCCTCATCAACCTTGGGAAGACATTAGCATGGATTTTGTACTTGGTTTGCCTAGAACTCAAAATGGAAAGGATTCCGTGTTTGTTGTTGTGGACCGATTTTCTAAGATGGCACATTTCATTCCTTGCAACAAGATAGACGATGCTTCACACATTGTAAATCTCTTTTGTAGGGAAATCTTGCGACTCCACGGAGTACCAAAGACAATCGTCTCTGATCGTGACGTCAAGTTCTTGAGTTACTTTTGGAAGACCCTATGCGCCAAGCTCGGAATCAAGCTCTTGTTCTCATCCGCATACCATCCTCAAACCGACGGCCAAATGGAGGTGACGAACCGGACACTCTCCACTCTACTTCGTGTGTTGATCAAGAAGAACATCAAGGAGTGGGAAGCATGTCTACCCATCGCCGAGTACGCCTACAACCGTGCAAGACATTCGACTTCCGGCAAGTCCCCCTTCGAGGTCGTCTACGGCTTCAACCCGTTGTCACCATTGGACATTCTACCTCTTCCTCTACAAGAGCGCACCAACATGGATGCGAGTGCACGAGCACGCTACATCAAGAAGATGCATGAGGATACAAGGCACACCATCGAGCGCCAAGTACAACGACTAGCGACCAAGCTCAACGTCAACAAGCAACCCATGATCTTCAACATTGGCGATCTCGTGTGGCTACACCTTCGCAAGGACCGCTTCCCCAATGAACGCAAGTCCAAACTTCTCCCTTGAGCCGATGGACCCTTCAAGGTGCTAGCACGCTACAACGACAACGCCTACAAGATAGACCTACCACGAGGCAAGTACAATGTGAGTGACATCTTCAACGTCAATGACCTCCCGCCATACCATGGAGATGAAGCTTTTGATCCGAGGTCGGATCTTTCCCAAGGGAGGGAGATGATGCGGAGCATCCCTCGCTCATCCCCATGGACGTACCTACATCTTCCTCAACACCACTTGGACCCATGACAAGAGCTAGAGGAAGGGCTATTGAAGATAAGGTGAACTCGCTCCTCTCCGAACTCCCTCTCTCTACTTACGAGACTTGGCTACTACATCATATGGACACTCTGTGTGTGATCAGGTACTTGGAGGAGAGCCACGGGACAGCTACACCCAATGGCCAAGGTGGCAAGGACACCAAGCATGGACATCAAGAAGAAGAGCCATTTGGGAAGCTAAAGGCACCGGACGACCAGCCGGGCCTGGACGTCCGACCCCTAGGAGATGCTACAGCTGAGAGAAGGAAGGCAGGACAAAGCTACAGGCCACGGACGACCGGCCCAGCCCGGACGTCCGACGACTCCCAGGCCACGGACGACCGACGCTCTCCGGACGTCCGGCAGCTGGGCACCCGAGAGTAAATTAACGGAAAACCGAAGCCATCGGACGACCGGACGACCAGCACCCGAGCCGAAATCACGGAAGTCCGACATCTATGAATGTCCGGACCGTCCCGAAGCTCCGGACGTCCGACACCTGAGTGACCGCAGCCACGGGCCGATGCCCTTGTACCCCTTCACTTTGACCCCCATTTGCACTGCGACTGTAAATAGGTCTCTCCCACCTCCTAGCTAGGGTTAGCATTGTGATAGCTCGTTTGAGATAGAGCATTGCTCATCCGTACCGGATCTACTCCACGTGAGGGACCGTGCCTCTTCGGAGAAGATCCATCTGGATTCAAGGCCTCCATCCGGAGAAGACAATCAAGACCTCCTCACGGAGAAGAATGGTTACTCTTGTATCTTCCCTTGTTGACTTTGGATCATGTGTTACCATATGATTTCGGTGATCTAGCCCTTGTGTGATCAATTACTTGTCGGTTGAGTGTTTCTCTCGTTTCTCCCCGTGTTTTCCCTTGTGTTCTTCCGCGCGTTCTTCGTGTTTCCCCGTAGGATCCACTCCAAAAGTGAAAGATCGGTCCCATAGGGTTCCGCCCTACATCACCTTTGCTAACCCTCTCTAGGAGGAGGAGGGGGTCTATTTATAGTCTAAGTGCAAAAAAGGGGCGAAGTGAAGGGGTACATGGGCCTCAGCCCGCAACTGGACACAGCCAGGGTCCGGATGTCCATGGGGCGCCGGTCGTCCGAAGGATCGCGGGGTCCCGGACGTCCGTAGTTCTTCAAATGTCCGTAGATTCGGTTCTGTGGTCGCTGGCACGGTCGTCCAGAGGTGCCGGTCGTCCGGAGCCTGGGAGTCGTCAGACGTCCGGTCCTGGTCGGACGTCCGGTCGATGTAGCTTCTGCTGGCCTGTCTTCCTGGCGCTATAGCGACCTCCAGGGGTCGGACGTCTGGGTTGGTCCGGTCGTCCAGATCCTGTAGCTTCGAAAGCAGCTCTTCTTCTTGATCCTTGTACTTGGCGTCCTCGCTAGCTCTTCCGTTGGTTGTGGTGGCTCCGTGGCTTTCCCCTAAGTACCCGATCATGCATAGCACACATGTTGGAGGTAGTAGCCATGTCGCACATGTAGAAAGTCAAGGTTCGAAGAGGAGTGAATTCACCTTGTGTCCAATGGCGTTTGTTCGAGGTCTCGTCATATGTCCACTTGGGGTTTGGAGAGTAGTCGGAGTGTACATGGGGATGAACATGGGATGCTCCGCATCATCTCCCCCCCCCC